>NC_048226.1:2994423-3021403 GCF_002007445.2 Ailuropoda melanoleuca
ATTAGCCAACACCTGAATTGTGTCTCATAGTTACCATTTCTTTTTTGAGCTAAGTACATTTAAGATCTACTCTCTTAGCAACCTTCAGTTAAATAATTAAATTAACTAACAGTTTTATTTTTTAAGATTTCTTTTTGTTTTTATCTTGCTTTGCTAGAGTTTTGGGGAGACACAACACATAGACTACCTAACATTTACTCTTTTCATACAGTGGATGCTTTTCATGTGCCTCTTGAGTGTTCAACATCATTTTTGCTGCATAACCTCGGCGTTCTGACTCAGAGCTTTAATGAACAGAAATTCCTCATAGCCTCATCCAGGTCCAAATGGACACTTTGGCTCCCAGTGCTGTCGATGCTGGGGTCTTTTGCACACTTTATTATGATTTCAAATGGTAACATTAGGAGGGGCAAATTTTCTGCCTAAAGACCACAGTAGTGAATTTGTGGTTTCCTGAAGGTCTTAGACCATATTGCTCAAAACTGACAAGAGTAAGGGCAAGAGACTATGTTACATTATCTCTTGGGATCCCTCTCAGCTCTAAGATATGCATGAGATCAATTTGTTCATTCATCCACTCACCCTCCCTCTTATATATTTATTCAACTCATGTTTTTATGTGCTTTCTATGACCACATAGAGCGTCATTACTGCATTAATCTCAGGCCCCTAGTAGGCTGTGAGGACAGCGTCTGGCAGAGTAGACATGTGAATATTTGCCAAATGCATAAATGAGTGAACAAGGGAATGGATCCACTAGGTGAAAATCATTATATCTCGAAGATACATCAGCGTGACTTTTTGGTTATTCACGGCAATGTTCTCTTCCAAACAGAGAAGGGAATAAAATACGGACCCTGTGGTGACATCTTCATACCTTTACACACAATTATTTTGCACTCCATGGTAATTTAGAGAAGGGCTGTCCTAGCTAGGAAGAAAATAACCACCTTAAATATTTTGATTAAAAAAGTGACAACCATTTCAAAAATCTCTTTAAACACTTCACCAGCCTCCATGTATGTGAATTTATTTACTAATTCAAGGAGATTCCTTTAAGAGCTCCTATCGAGTAATTTGTAAGTGACTAAGCATTTCTGAAAGCAATACATAACTTTGAAAACATTATAATTCAAGAATCTTAATTAATTCAGACTTACCTCCTGTAACTAGTCTAACAAAATGGGATATTTCTCAAGTTAGAAAACCTCTTCCAGGAAGAGACCCTCAAGCCTTTCAGATGCACTGGCTTCTTCATTACGCCTCCATGGTAAGAAGCACGTAAGCAACAGTGCTGTCAATTCTAACTTGAAAGGGGTTTTACTTAAGGTCTCTAGCCAGGCAGAGCAAGCCACGTGGGGGCCTCATTCCGGGAGAGGGTACAGCAGGTGCCTTGGCCCAGAAGCACGTTCTTCACATGGAGTCCGTTAAGCTCCGCTGGGTCCACAGAGGCATGTCAAGGTTCCATGACCTTTCCACTACCTCTAGCTGACATTCAGCACTCCCATGCACTCTGAACATAAGCAACACACTAAGGTAGCAGTATTTTTGACTCTGCTGCTAATGGAAGCCACGGATACATATTTCCATTTCACATGACAACCGTTACAGATATCTCAAAATATCTTTGATGCCACCACTGCTTCGAAATTATGGTAGTTACTGAACCTGATGCTAGATTTCGAATTGAGTGCGTGACTGGAAAGAAGCACTTATATCATTAGATCACACCTTTTTTTTTTAAAGATTTTATCCTGGGACCCTGGGATCACGCCCTGAGCCGAAGGCAGGCACTTAACGACTGAGCCACCCAGGTGCCCCTAGATCACACTTTTGACTAACATTTTCATATCTGGATTTTGATACCTGGTTTTCTTTAGAATATGATGTATTTTATTTTCTGCATTGGAAAATACTATTCTGAGCAGCAGCTCCACAGGCTTCCTCAGCACACTTCTGCTCATTCGGAGGAGCATGAAAGAACCCCGGGGCTGCAGGTGTGGGGGCGAGGGAGGTGCGGGAGGAGACAAGGGCAGAGAAGAGGCAGGTGAGGAGGGGGCTCAGATCACAGCCCTGCAGGTCTCTGGGAAGATCTGGCTTTTATTCTAAAGACTTTGAGGAATGACATGAGGTCTTTTGAAGAAGAGCTTTGAGTGAACAGATCGCAGGGCGCAAGGGCAGAGGTGGGGGGATCACGAAGAAGGCTGTTAAACAATCCAGCCGAGAGATGACGGCGGCGTGGACCAGTGTGGCAGCAATGGAAGTAGTGAGCAATGGTCAGATTCTGGATATACTTTGAGGGTGGATATATTTTGAAGACTCTGACAAAGGAATGGGGGAGGGAGGCGGCTGACAGATAGAGGGATGTGTGAGGGGGAAACATGGATCAAAAATGGCCCAAGCACCTGAAATAATGACATCGCCATTCTAGGATAAGAAAGTCTACGAGAGCAGCCCATTTGGGAGCAAAACTCAGGAGCTCAGTTTAAATCTGTTAGGTTTGAAACATCTGGTACTCATAGGGAGATGCTGAGCAGGCCCTGGATCTGGTCACCTAGAGCTTAGAGGGGAGGTCTGGGCTGGAAATATAAATTTGGGAGTTGCCGGTATATTGATGGCATTTGAATCCTGGAGCACAGATGAGGATGATAAGGGAGTGAGGAGAGCTCGAGAACAGAAAATGTCTGGGACTGACTCTGGGTCACTTCACCGTACAAACCAGAGGGATGAAGTGAAAGGAGCACAGGGGGCTGAAAAGGAACAGGTACCTGGCGGGAGTGGAATTGAGAGTGATTTCCCAGAAGCTGAGAAGAAAGTATTTCCAGAAGGAGGGAATAAGCAATTGTCAAAATGCCAACACCATCAGGATGGCTAAAATCACAAAAACAAGCAACAACAGGTGTTGGCGAGGACACGGAGAAAAAGGAACGCTCGTGCACTGTGGGTGGGAATGCAAACTGGTGCAGCCACTGTGGAAAACACTATGAAGGTCCCTCAAAAAATTAAAAATAGAAATGTCATAGGATCCAGCAATTCCACTATGGGGAATTTACCCAAAGAATATGAAAACACTAATTCAAAGGGATACATACATCCCAATGTTCATAGCAACATTATTTACAATAGCCAAATTATGGAAGCAGCCCAAGTGTCTGTCAATAGATGAATGGATAAAGAAGATGTGGTGTACATATGATTACTACTCAGCCATAGAAAAGAATGAAATCTTGCCATTTGCAACAGCATGGATGGAGCTAGAGGGTATTATGCTTAATGAAATACGTCAGTTGGAGAAAGACAAATACCATATGATTTCACTCATATGTGGAATTTAGGAAACATGAACAAAGGTGAAAATAAAAGAGAGACAAACCAAAAAACAGACTCTTAACTAGAGAGCAAGCTGGTGGTCGCCAGAGGGGAGGTGGGCGGGGCCCTGGGGCAACAGGTGAAGGAGATAAAGAGCACACTTGTCATGAGGAGCACTGAGGAATGCACAGAATTGTTGCACCACTATATTGTACACCTGAAATTAATACAACACTGACTGTCAAAAAAAAACACTGCAAAAACTGATGGTCCTCCTGGACCTCTGCTGTCAGCACAGCCCCTGTATGCCTGAAACCCCGCACGTCCCAGACCAATGCCATCTCCCTCGCCCTCTGCTCCCCACCATCATTACAGTGCCCCCTCCAGCCAGTCACTCGCCTCAGAGCCTCAGAGCCACTCCTGGCTCCTGCCTTCTTATTCTCCACGGGTAATTTGCCACCAGGTTTGTAAAAATCATTTCTCACTCAGAGCTCCCTTGGATCCCGTCTCCTGTTCCCCATGGCCACGGTCATTGCTCTAGCTTAGGACCATAATTCTTCCCTTAATTACTGAAACAACCTCTCGGCTAGCTTCCCTACTTCCAAACCACCTCTTCCTGTGAGAAGAGAGGGAGCAAATGCTGGTCCCTGCCCGAATCCAGAAGCACGTGACCCTGGCAGCATCAGTCTGGCTCCAACTCCACTCCCCACCCCACCTCCTAACCCTTGGGCTGCGTCCCTCTTGCCGCAGACTGGGCACCACAGTCAGTTCAGTGTCCTGTCAACAAGTCCGCCCTGCCTGCCTTCTGTCCTTACTCATGCCCTTCACTTGTCTGCAGTGTTCCCACCTTCTCATCTGGGTCCACTCCTCTTCACGGAAAGCCCTTGGGGCTTCTCTGCCGCTGACTTGCTGGTAGTCCCCTCCTGTTTCCTATAGTCTTATTCAGACACTGTTGTGTTTGCAACACTGTATCATGGTCAGTACTACAGCCTTCTGGGAGTTCCTTGTTGTCAGCTGGGCAGCCAGCAGGTGGTCAGCAAGTCGGCTGAGTTGAAAGTGTTCATGGCCTTTGCATGGATGTGTATGTCCCTTCCCTGCTCCCCACTACTAAATCCCTATGGGGAAGCCCTCACCCCCTGTGTGATGGTATTTGGAGCTAGGGCTTTTGGAAGGTAACTAGGTTCAGATGAGGTCAAGAGGGTGGGGCCCTCCTGCCAGGACTAGAGCCCTTTATAAGAAGAGGAAGAAACCAGAGTGTGTTTTCTCTCCCTCCCTCCCTCTCTGTCTCTCTCTCCTTCCCTCCCCCTCTCTTTCCTTGTGCAGAAGTAGAGAGAAGATGCCTTTTATGAGCCAGAAAGGGGCCCTCACCAGACATCAAGGCTCTGGCACCTTGATCTGGGACTTCCTAGCCGCTGTAACTCTAAGAAACAGATGTCTGTTGGTAAAGCCCCCTATCTATCATATTTTATCAGCCCAAGGTTTATCAGAGGAGAATTTGGCTTTGGGGGTGTCGCCTGTCATGAGACTCACCTGTCCTCGGGTGCTTATGGTACGCGCTTTGTTTAAAAAAAGAAAAGCTCCCCACATGATTTTTTTAAAATCCATTTTGGTCACTAGTTATTCAGAAGCATTGGTATGTCCTAGATGCTGTAAGTCCCTCATGCCTTTGCTTACATCACTTTGTGTAGGCGACAACATAAATCCAACTCAGACCATCCTCCCCCACTCAAATCCCCTACACCTTCAATTAGTCATGAATGCATTCATCCAGTGAGTATTCTGTAAGTGTCTACTGTGTGCCAGTACTCTGCCAGCTCCTGGGGTCTTAGCCTTGCTGAAGGCTGAGCATCAGCTTTTTCTGCCTTTAGGCTTTCAGGAGGGAAGGGAGGGTAAGACTCCCCTCTCGGGGGGCAGCGTTTTTCCCCCATGAGTTTCCTCTGGACTGAGATAAGCAGCCGCACCTCAGAAGCCCCCGAGCAGTGCCTTACACACAGCAGGCTTGCTGAAGGAAATTCAATAGAACCTACAGGTTGGAGAAATGGTTTTGTTCTATACAACTCCAGCTGTCTTCTAAAGAGGCTGGATGCTTTTCCTTCAGGACATCTTGCAAGAGTTTGATGCATGCATTTGCAGGCAAGAGTCACATAACAGGGAGAGGAGAATTTGGAGGCAATCCTGGGGGTTGGAGTAAGCAGAGGGAGGATGGGACAGAGAACAGGGAGCCATGGGATGGGACAGTTTCACCACGAGCCCTCAATCTTCAGCCTTGCTTTTAAAAGTTGCCAGATGCCTGGTATTCATGGATGTTTTGCTATGAGTAGAAACCAGTCAAGGAACTGAGTTTTGTATCCCGGTCAAGGGAGGCCAGAGAGAGAGCACATGAGGTCAGTATATGCGGGAGCCAGAGGCAGAGTGTCCAGGCCAGGGTAAGCCCCCAAGAACTGTCAGAAGTCAGTTCCAGAAGTCTTCCGCATTTCCAGTCTCTGGAACTGACAGGGGTCAGAGAGAACCCCACTTAAACCTCCACCGCAGTGCGGCGAGGGCGTGATAGTGAGTTTACACACGGTGATATTCCACCTGTACCAGAAAGTTCAGAGAACAGAGCAGAATTTGGCAAGTTTGGAGATGCAAAAGGAGACACAATGGTCTCCAGTGAGGAGGGAAGAGGAGGGAAGGTCTCCACCGCAACTCTGCACCTAGAAGCATCGTTACACGTGTGAACATTTTCAAAGAACGGAAGAAGCTAGAGGAAATTCAGATGGGATTCTTCATACTGCTGTTCTTTATGGTCTTTCAAAATAACAAATGTTTGCTGTGTTGAAACAGCTACAAGATGTCAGAAATAGTTTAAACTTATTTATCTAACCTCAAAGACAGGTTATTTCCCCTAAGACATGGAGCTCTGAAATACTCAACGTTCTGTTTCCACAATGCTGAAATAGTTTTTGGAAGGCAAATGTTGTGGAAAAAAAAAAGTTCAGATCTGGAGGGCTGTAAAGCATGTGTTGCAGAAAGCATGCACCTCTGGGTGTCTTTAAAATGGTCACTGTTTAAAAGCAAATATCCTTCATCCTTGAAAGGCCCATGAAACATTCCACACTGCAGAATCCTTGGATGATTCCAGACTGCTCTAAAAGACTGGATTTTTATATCAGTGTGTCCAATATATTAAACCTGTATGTTTTTGTTCATTTCTTTGTTTCCTCCAGCTACTCAACACTCATACAATATTCTGGTTTTTTTTGTTTTGTTTTGTTTTGTTTTCTACACATGACGATGGAAAGTTGAAGCTACCATTAGTTACCTCCAGGGGCTCTGAAGAAATGGTGCTGTCAATTTATAGGATAAGAGGCAAATTGAACACAGTGTAGACACACCACAAGGGGAGTCATTACCAATAAATGAAACAAACAAGAGCTCACAGTTTCAGTGTCAGAGAAAAAAAAAAACCCTCAACACTCCCAGCACAGAGTTATACTCTTCCTGACAGTGGGGTCAGTCTTCACATGTAGTAAATTGTGTACGAAATGTTCCCATTTTGAGTTAACTGCATAAGCTTCTGTTCTTTTTGGCAATACATAGTAAAAATCTATGCTTTTTGGATAAAAGAACAAGCCATCGATGATGCCATATCCAGAACTTCCTCCAAATATAAGGCTATGGTTTTTACCAACCACAGGAACTCTCTTGAATAGCTGCTAAAGTACTTTCTCTTCTCTAACAAAACGATGTTAACAGATTGACATAATCAGGTCCCCAAGCAATTTGATCTGAAGCATTAGAAACAATCTGGGTCACAGCATCTATCCCCAATTCCATATTCAAGAGTCTTTCCCCAGAGACTTTTAAAATGTTTCTTCTGACATGGAGGAATGGTGTCAACAAGTCTCTTTCTGGTTTGGTCATCCCTGACTTCTGCTTTGCTTGGGACTGGACAGTTCTCGTCACATCTCAGGAGCGCTATACAGCCCACTGCTGGATACTCTCCTCCAGGGCCTTGTTCATAGGCTATAAAGGGCCCATGAGAGTTATTCCACATGTTATCTCAAAACCAAGACCCTCCAGTGGCTCCTTGAAGAATAAGACTCAAAGTCAAAGCTGGAGCAAATCAAGCATAGTGATGCATACTGGGGCTATACAAGTGGTGTAAGCCACTTGCTCCGGTACAGAGAATTCTGGGAGCAAGCTTAAATGAGGACAACCTTGGACTTTCTGGAGGCCCTTTCTGATCAACAGCAATTTTGATCATCAATCAATGTAACATCAGGATGCAGATGAACAAATAGCTATGATACGGTCCTCAAAGGCTACACTGTAAGTATTGCCTATTCGGAAGTCATGCACCATGACCTTCAAGTTGGTCCTGCTGCTGTCACCAGCAAACTCAAATCATCAGTGGAGCTCCTGAGGTGACATCCCAAGCCTGGGCTGATTCTGCAAAGCTCCCTTTCCACCTCCCTCAAGGATCTGGCTCTCTTCTTGTTTTTCCAAGCGCCCCCACTTACCCCATAAAATGGCTCCTTTCTCCTTTCTCCTTAGGAATGGTGGGGAGTGAGATTCAGTTTTTCTAGCTCCAAAGCTTATATTCCTTTTGGAGGATAAAGGTACAAAAGCCCTTTCAATTTATGGGTACCAAGTGCTAACAAGAGCTCATCCTCCAGCCCTGGGGACCTCACTGTTCCCCAAACATGCCTCACTGTAGGTAATGCTAAGATTTTCTATGTGCTCCTCTCTCCACTGAGGATTATTTGCTATTCTCTTTTACCACTTGGAAATTTTCTGCTCATTTTTTGTTGTTGTTCTTGTTTTTAAAGATTGTATTTATTTGAGAAAGAGAGAGAGAATGAGCGGTGGGGAGGGGGAGAGGGAGAGAGAGAGAGAAGCAGACTCCCTGCTGAACCCCAGGACCCTGGGATCATGACCCGAGCCGAAGGCAGACGCTTAACCTACTGAGCCACCCAGGCGCCCCAATTTCTGCTCATTCTTAAAGATCCATTGTAGGCCCTGTCTTTTTTGACCCTCTCTGATGCTGAAGCTGATTCGTCCTCTGACGAATGGTCTATGGACCTTCGACCACTGAGGTCTCAGCTGTTGACAGGCCTGATTCCACCTTCAGAATGAGCCCAGAGCATGGACGCAGGCCCTGCCACACAGCTCAGCTTCCCCTTCACTCCTTATTATCCACTATTTCCTGAGGATGTCTCTTATTTTGAAATAACATTTGAGATAAGGCCCAGGAAACTCTTTGGCCCCATTTACTGGCTAATGGATTGGTTTGTAACCTTGGATACACATTAGAATTGCCTTGGGGACTTAAAAAACAACAACATTCTCAGGCCATACTACAGATAAATTAAATCAGACTCTCTGGAGTAGGGTGGGTGGGGTGGGAGGTGATATCCAGGCCTGTCCATAATCAAATGACTTTAGTATACCATGTGTCAGTCATGAAAATGCAACATGGCTGTTGCATTATCAAATATATAACCAGGGGGAATAAATGAAAAGATAAATGAAATCAATGAAAAGATAAGAAAAAACAGAGGGGCACCTAAGCTGGGATGTTAGTACAGATGCTGAAATTCTATTCAGGTCCCATGGTGTTTTCCCCACAAGGAGTATTTTTTTCCATCACCAGGTCCTGAATGCCTTTTGCAGATTATACCAAGAAACCCTCATGCTTTTTTAATGTCTGGGAGTTGAATTCCAACAAGATCTTCTCTTTCTCAGTCTGCACCCTGTGTGAGTCCTGCGGCCTCTACTCTAGGAAGGCACAGTTGGGGCAAAGGAATGAGAGCGGATGAATGGGTCATTGGAGGGGTTTCACTAATTCCATGTGCTTTATACAGTAGGTATTCCTCCAGCCTCCACGGCTATCCTGTGCCCTCTGCCACTGTCTGCGGGTCTCACAGCATACACAGTGAGAAGCTGAGACTCTCAGGGGACAGACAGCAAGTGAGAGCCTTTCTTATAAGATAAGTAGATGTGATTGGTTGGATTTTGGCTCTTGCCAGCTTTTTTAAAAAAAGCCTCCCAGTTGTTTACTAGCAAATCTCATAGAGGTCTGGGAAACTCTGCACCAGCCGCTGAGGAACCATGGCCTTCCGAGGAACCAGGAGAACACAGGGCCAGCCCAGAGCCAGCACACAGGGACTCATGGAACTGGAGCAACTTATTCTTTAGAAACGTGAGCTTCAAAAGATCAGCAAGAGAACAGCTGAAGTTTGAAAGCAAAGAGGACGAACGAACCCAGCTCCTGCTTCCCGGATCACCACGGGTCTGTCGTATACAGATCAATAGGCTCAAACAGGACCAAGTCAGGGCCACATTATTAACCTTAAAATTTAGGTGGGCTTCATACATCTTCACATCAGAAACATGGTAATGAAAAAAACCATGAGGTGAAAGCTATATTAAATCTGAAATAAGATATAGTTGTAGAAAGGTTATATGTTATTTTGGGAGCAGAAACATGCCATGGGTCATAGGCCCTACTCCAGTGTTCCAACCAGTGGCTCTCAAACACTGTTAGTAGTAGAACGAATTTAATTTTTTTTTTTGTAGAAGGAAGTCCAATTTTAAAACTATGAAATATAGAGGTCGTTTGTTGAACTGTATGTTGGGGGAGAGGGTAAGTAGGGCAGAAAGGTAAGACTGGGGGTCCTTGAAAAAGCTCCATGAATCCACAGTTTGAAAACCACCGGCTTCTCTGCTGGTCTACTGATGGTATACAGAAGAAAGGTTACTTGCAGACAGGGAATGAGTGGGCCCTGGATGTGAAATTACATGACAAAAAAGCCTTATGGGTCAGTCTGTCTTCATCGTGTCAAAAAGTGAAGACTAACGTGGGGCTGGATGTCTGTGAGGTTTGGGGTACAGAGAGACATACTGGTGGGACTAGAGACAGAAATGGGGGGTAGACAACTGAGGATGAAAGCAGTGTTGTTGATAACAGGACCAAACCACAATAGCTGTGATCTGGAGGCTTGAAGCCACAGCATAACTCTGCAGACATACACACCCGAGCACGAGGCTTTTCGCAATAAGTATGAAATTTGATCGGTTCTAGAATAGCCCTTTCTGTTTCTCATCTTGCATATTCAGCTACCTTATTCAACATTTCTTGCTACTTCTTGATTGTATAGAGACTCATATTTTCTCCACATGGGAAACTGATGTGGATCAAAGAAGAGGAGAAAAACCATCGCTCAAGGCTCACCAAGAAGAGAGCTTCAGCAGCTCTTCAAAGAGCAGAAAATGGTTTTACAAATGAGTCTTTTTAATCCACTACCTACCTCAGTAATCCAAATAGGAACACAAAGCGGTCTGGGCAAGCCCATCAAGGTTTAGGTGAGGGAGTGGGGAGTCATGACCTGACAGCCCATGATTTGCCACGTCCCTTTCTTGTCCCTGCAGTGACAGTGGAATCAGGTGTCTGGGTGGGGCCTCCACCAGCCTGGCGCTGGGCCAGCTCACTCAAGCACACCCCTGACCTAACACCGGCCGGCCTCTCCGTGTACTCTCCCTGGGCCCTCCCATCTCACACCATGGGGCGGTTCTGCCGGGGAGGTTGGGGCCTGCTTGCTGCCTATACCTGAGCCTCTGACCCTTGTCCCCAAGCTGTGGCACCTCCTAATTCCCCCATCAGGCCTCTGTGTTGACACCCTTCTCTCTGGTTAGCACTCTGGGGTTCCCATTCTTCCGTCTCAAGTCCAGATTCTCTTCCTCTTGTGTCTCTGCATGTTTGACTCAACTGCTATGTGCCAACACTCTGGGCTGGCCTGGGAAGGCCTATGTCCCAGATCTCCAATTGCTAAATGCCAGATATGCCTTCTCTCCCTCTTGGACAAATCAGGAGCATTTAATATCTTGAGTAACTGTTCCAACAATCCAACTAATGACCGTATTCCACTGATTTCAGTCTATGGCTTTCTGTAGTTTCCTTCCCCTCTAACATTTCATCCACGCTGTAGGCAGAACGCTCTTTCTAAAACACAGATCGGCTCACACCGCTACTCTGCTTAAAACTTCTCTTGCCTCCCCACCGCAATGAAGTCCAAGGGTTTTAGGCTGACATTAAATGCCCTTCACAGTCTGGTCCCAGCTTATACTTCCAAAGCCACCTCTTCCCACTCTCCTCCACACTCTCTGTTTTAAGTCCCACGGATCTGACTGTGGTTTTGCAAATCAGCCAGGAGCTCTCGCGTTTCTGTGCTTTTGCCCACAGGCTGTTTCTGCTGCTTCAAATGGCTTCCTTTTTGTTCCAAGTGGCCTGGTTGTAACGTCATCTGTTCGGTAGACCTCTAATCCTTTAGAAGCCTTAACTATTCTCTGCTGTAGGTGTCTGAGGCACTTCATAAACACTTAGATTGCTGCATTTGTTCTCGCGTGTTTCCTTGTCTATAAAGCTGCAGACGCCAGGTCGTATTCATCTCTGGACACTGAAGAACTAGATCCGGCTTAGCAATGCTTAGTGAATGCTTGCTGAATGGATGGGAAAATGCGCGGAATTTCCAATCACCCATGATTGATTGTTTGGTTGAATACGGCATTAAGAGAGGAGGATGCCTGGAAGATTTCCATATCACAGGCAGAAGTAGGAAAAACAAAGGATGGGTAGTCTTTTTGAGTGGGAGCAAAGGTTTTAAATATACTTAAAAATAATTTTAGCAAGTTTAAAGATACTATATGGTTTAACAAAGAGGTAAGCTTAATATAGAAGAGGGAATACATTTCAAAAACCACAGGTTGAGAAACATAAATTCGCTTGAATATGGCCAAAGCAACAAAACGTTTAGTTCATCAAACAGGAGCAAGCAGATGATCCCCAAGTCTCTTTTTTAAGTATTCTGAAAATTACATGCAAAATTGTATGCATAAATGTATTTTTCTGGAGCAATGGTTATTTTTTTTTGAGAGGATCAAAGAGATTAGTGATTAAAGATGTTACATCACTACCATTGAACTCCACACTGTGTAATATAAACCGATGGTTGATGGGGGAAAATAATTGTCAGAGAGATGAGCTACATATAGGAATTTAACCACATAATGTTGCTGCACCACAAAAATGTTCTCAAAATCCTCCCCTGTAAGGGAAATTATTAAACCCAGTAAAAAAAAAAAATCTAGTAATTCCATTAGACATCTATAAAACTTTAGGTATGCTCCACAGCATTTTAATCCTAAAAAAAATCCCATGATTACGAAAATACTTTTAGTCATATGTTCTGACTGCCATCTCTTAGACATGAAAGGCTTTCCTTCCTTCTACGCATGGCTGTGAGCACCAAGCCCCCCACCGGCCCCTGGTCACACTCACTTCCTGCCACCTGCTTGACCATACTGGGTGGGGGGTTAATCTTGTAACTTTTGCCTCCTTGTTTCCCTATCCTTTCCTATCACTGGGCAGCATAACACTGAGAGGGATGGAGGGTTTAAACCCACACCACTGCAAGTTTCGCTTTCTAGAAGGCAATTTGTGATATGATATGCATTTTGAGTTATCAGAAACTGTAATGTCTTATGACGTTATAAAAACGTTGAGTGACCTGTGACCCAGTCATTCCAACCCTGTTAATTTGTCTTAACAAAATTAATCTCAACAACACAGAAAAGTCATATGCACAAAAAGTGTTCCTTACACTGTTAGACGTAACTTAAAGAGAATAAGCAGCTTAAGTTTCCCTAAATAAGGGAATGGCTTCCTTGTGCTACATTCAGAGAATTGGTACAGCAATTAAATGATATTTACGACTTTTTTTAGCACCGTGAGAAAACTCTTGGACTTAATGAGAAAAGGTTACGGGAGTGTAGCAAAGTGGAAATGCTGGTTGTGTCTTGGCAATGAGACTGTGGGAATTTCTTTGCTTCTTAATACTTTGCTATGCTTCCTAATGATTTTATACTGAGATGCGTCACTTTTTATAATGAGACAAGAAAACAGAAAAAAAAGGGGACGCCTTCGGAGCAGAAGGAGTGCTGGCTTCAGGGGCAGTGAACTCAGCCCTTCCGTGGACTGGTTCATCCCTTCGGTCAGGTCTCCCCTCTCTGGGCCGGACGCATGGATTTCAAAGGTCCCTCCATACTCAACTCCCAAGACCAATACCCGGATGGGTTCCATCCAAGGCCATCCAAGTTGCTTCAAATCACCCTCTGGATTTACTGCCCTCCAGTTAACTTGTTTTGCCTTACACATCAGCTTTTAAATCAAGGAAAGACGTTTTTCAAGTCGTCAAATTCTGGTTTCACCAAATCACAGATTCTTACATTATTTGGTTCCTTCCTTTTCATCACAACCCTAGTATCTGAGTCATAATATAGGTAAAGGGGTTTTTCGTCGGCTGGGGTTCCAGCTCTAAGTCAGTCCTTGGGAGGAACATCGTATCTACCTTTTTTTCCCCATTAAACATTTCTTTCATTGTAGTAGAGTTGATATATAATATTAAGTGAGTTTCAGGTGAATAGCATAAGGATTCAACAATTATACACATTATGAAATGCTCACTACAATAAATGCATTGCAACATTATTGACTCTATGTATTCCCTGTGCTGTACTTTTCATCCCCACGACTTCCTTACTTTGTAACTGGAAGTTTGTACCTCTTCATCCCCTTCATCCATGTCAACACCACCCCATCCATCTCCCCTTTGGCTATCTAGAGAGAGACTTTCTTGCTGGGCTCCCCACTCAGTCCTCCTGGTATCGGGTGAGAAGGCTTGCTGGCACTCAGTTCTAAGCCCGGCCTGGGCAGAGCGCTTAGCTCAAGAATTTTTCCTACTTTTACTTCCATTTGTCCCAGATTCCTGCAAAAGACCAGGGGTCCCGGACAGAATTTTAGGGCTGGTCATCAGCCTCTAATCCCTTATTCTGTAACAGAAAACCACGGGCCAACATGAGTCTGTGACAAGTCCAGTGTCTCCGAACACGGCAGAGGCAGGGCTGGGAGGGGAGCCAAAAAAACCCAGTATAGCCAGTATAACAGATAACCACAGGTCTATCATGCAAAATTAGTGCCCATTCACGTTGGACTCTATTTGCTTTAGTTCTTGGTCAAGCAATAAAGCATCACAGCTAGGCTAACATTCCTTCCCCAAACTTCTCCTTCTTTTCTCCCGGGAGTACCGACCATCCTGCCACTGGTGTCCGTCACTCCTGTGAATATCTGCGTATTTTCGCCACATACTTCTATACTGATAAATAGTATCCATGACTGCGTTGTAGGTTTTAAAATCTTTATCCTATTGTGGGTATTAGGATTACGATTCTAATGAGATACAATTTATAGACTGTACAATTCACCCTTCGAAGGGTACAGTTCAGTGATTTCTTTGGTACACTCATAAAGCCATGCGACCACCCCTACTCTGTATTCTGGAACATTCTCACCCCCCCAAAGAAACGTGTGCCCATTAGTCATCCCACCCGTTCTCCAGTCTCTTAGTCACCGGCAGCCTGTTATCTGTCTCTGCGGATTTGCCCGTCCTAGACACTTCATGGAAATGTAATTACATGATACGTGATCTGTTGTGTCTGGCTTCTTCCACTTACCGTAATTTTTCAAGATCCACCCGTGTTTTATCATGGGTCAGTCCTTCATTCCTTTTTATGGCCAAAGAAAATTCCATTGCACGGATATGCTCCATTTTCTTTACCCACTCATCAGCTGACGGACACGGACGTCTCTCCTACTTTTTGCTACAGGCCTCTCTGCACACGTTTCTGTGGGGACGTGTGTTTTCATTTGCCTTGGGCATATATACCTAGGAGTGGAATTGCTGGGTTTCACTTTTGGGGGGACCGTCAGACTGTTTTCCAAAGCAGCTGCATGATTTTAAATTCCCAACCGCAGTGCAAGATGCTTGTGACTTCTCTACATTCCCCACACTTCTAGTATCTGTCTTTCTGATTACAGCCGTCACAGTGCGGAAAGTGGAATCTCATTACTGGGTGTTGTATGCAACTGATGAATCACTAACCTCTACCCTGAAACTAATAATACACTGTATGTTAACCAATTGATATTAATAAAATTAAAAGAAAAGAAAAGAAAGGGGCATCTCATTGTGGTTCTGACTTAATTTCCCGGATGACGAAGGACGTGGAGCATCTTTTCATGGGCTTATTGGTCATTTCACATTTTTGGGAGAGATGTCCACTCAGACCATTTGTCTTTTTTAAGTGAAGTTGTCTTTTTATTGCTGAGTTCTAAGAGTTCCTTTTACATTTTGGACACTCTCTTACCAAATATATGATTTGCAGAAAATGTTCACTCATTCTCTGGGTTTTCCTTATACTTTCCGGACAGTGTCCTTTGCAGAAGAAGAGTTTTTCGGTCTGAAGAAGCCCGTTCATCCACTTGTTCCTTTTGATGCTTGTGCCCCGGCTAAGAAATTATTGCCTGGGGCGCTTGGGTGGCTCCGTGCATTAAGCGTCAGACTCTTGATTTCAACGTCACGCTCTCAGGGTAGGGAGATCGAGCCCCACATCAGGCTCTGTGACGTGGAACTGGCTTAAGATTCTCTGTCTCCTTTGCCCTCTGCCCTCCTCCTGCTCTCACTTAAATGTACCCTCTTTCGCTCAAATAAATAAATCTTAAAAAAAAAGAGAAACTATTGCTTAACCCAAGGTGACCAAGAATTGTGCCTGTTTTATTCTAAGGGCGTCCTGGTGGTAGCTTTCAAATTTGGGCTTTCAAATCACTGTGAGTTACGTTTTGTATATGACATGAGGTGGGAAACCCACTTCCCTCTCTTGCGGTGGATTTGCAGCAGTACCGACACCATCTGTAGAAAAGACGACACATCCCCTCCTCGAATCTTCTTAGTACCCTTCTTGAAAGATGATGTTTTAAAGACGTGTCTGTGTTGATACCGGTAGCTCTCATTTCTTCATTTTAGTACCGTAGAGTCTTCCAGGAAATGAGGAGATCTTCACGGGTTCTTTCTCCCACTGATGGAGATTTAGGTTGTTTCTTGCACATTTTTATTTTCTTTCTTGCTTCATCTCTCTCTCTCCTCCTCTCTGTGCACATTTTAGTAATTGTCTCTTTGCCTTGATATAAGGGCTGCCCCCGTGAGTAGAATTTCTGGTTTGGGGCATCCAGAGGAGCCCAACACACAAGAATAGGTGATAGCCGAGACTCAGGTTAGCGGCACTTCTAATGACTTGAGTCAGGAAAACAAGCAACGCCAAATACATACATAACAGAAAATTACAAAATAGGGGGCGCTTGGGGGGCTCCGTCAGTGAAGCATCTGCCTTGACCTCCGGTCATGATCCCAGGGTCCTAGGATTGAGTCCTGCATCAGGCTCCCTGCTCAGTGGGGAGCCTGCTTCTCCCTCTCCCTCTCCCTGGCACTCCCCCTGCTTATGCTCTCTCTCTGACAAATAAAGAAAATCTTTAAATAAAAAAGAAAATTATAAAATAAATGATGTTCTTACTAAGCATAAAAAATACATAGCTATTAAGATTTATCAGTCATTTTTCTCAGATGAGCTTTCCTTTCTTACCAGAAGGTGGCAGAGAGGATGCAGCTTAAACTCTTCTCCCCCATTTTTAAAAGAAAAACAAAATTTTTTTTAAAGAGCAAGGCAAATAACTCTTGCAACTTAAAACTTCTAACTTTTAAGCATACAGACTTGTAGGTTCTATGACATAATACAGTTATGAGGACCATCACCTAAGAGAGACGAGAGACAATCACTTTTGATATCCAGACACGCGAATCAAATAAAACATATTTGGCCATACCGAAAAACTATGAATCTGTCTGAAAGGTATGAATAGATGAGCTCATTATAGTTACTGGAAAATATCTTAAGGGCAACTGAAAAATAAAAGACAAATTTACACATGCCACCGATTCACAGAGCTAATCTCCATGTGCAACGTGAAAATATAATTTTGTGACACCGCGCTCAGGTCTGTAAATGCTCTACTGCCCTTGTCTATAAGTGAGGGGCTGGGTTAGATGAAACCCAAAGTCCCTCCTGCCATGAACGTGGTACATTTCCCACTGCAGAGACGAGGGTAGGTAGGTCCCCTACGAGCTAGTGACAGAATCGTCTACGAAACACAAGTTTGCTGACCCTTCACCAACTTCCCCATCTGTCTTTAAAAAGACAGAGCTCCAGAAAAATCTATGCTCATATGGCTTCCACCCATAAGAAAACACAATAAGTTCACTGCAGGTTTATTTAAAATGGCACAGAACTCAAAATGAGACGGGTCTATTTTGAGCAGAAAAGGTCCTAATGAGTCCCTGGGGGCTAGTCCACGAGGGACGGCTGCCAGGTAAGGAATCAACCGATGGGGGCAGCGTCTAGTAGGAGGAAGGAGGGAGCGAGGAGGCGGAGGAGCGCCCCCAACCCTGAGCCCCCTCCAGGCCCCAGGGGAGCAGCGGCGGGGGGCAGAGGGGGCTGCTGGAGTCAGGGAGAGGTAAGAGATGGGCCACGTGCTGACGGGGCCTGGCCCAGAGAATAAAACCCAGACGCATTTAATGGTCTTTGCTGGACGCTTCCCTCACAAAGGCAGCTGCCACCGAATCCAGCTGCTGACTTATGACAGCAAATAATACACCGTGATCCTTTCAAGGGCCCATTCCCCCCGAAAGCCCGATTTTAAACTTTTGTGGAAGTAAGCAATGTAGGAAGAACGCTGGAAGTTGGGGTTTCTCTTCACAGAAGTCAGATCTATCTTGCATCATCTTCTGCAGGTGTAGGGCTGCAGAAACTCTAGCCGTTTGAGGCTTGGCAGCGGCAAAGTTCCGTTCTGCTTTTCTCCTCCGCGCAGCCAGAGAACGCGGGCCCGTTCTGTAATGGTAGGTGCACTTTGCCAGAAAACTCACATACTTGTGGGTGGAGTCAGTTGGGAGGCTGGAGGGATTCTGCAAGTCTGTGTAGGCCAAACACTGCAGGGACTTCCAAGGGGTGAAAAATAATACCTTGGGGGTTAGCAAATTTCCACGGCTTGTGCCACCAAAGGTTCAGCTCTGGAAACATGGCAAGGAATGGACCATTCCAAGGAGGGAATGCCTGGAAGGTGGATGGATGTGTCCTGGGCTCCCTTCACTACATGCGCGGTCACTGTGTTACTGAGAACAGCGTGAGGACTCCCCGGGTCACCTTGCTCATCGGGGCCATGGCCCAGGTAAGATTCATCCCAAGTGGCTGCAACTTACAGGGAGGGGCCCCATTAGCTGGAAACGAGGGGGATACAGTCGTCCCGGCAAGGAATCAATGCACAGTAAATCACGGGCATACACTCAGTTCCCTTACAATAGATCTTAATGGTGAAGAGGTCCCAAGTCTCTCTGAGAAACTGATCAAAGTTATTCACACAGCACCCCTGACCCCATAAAATGTACATGTGTGCAGGCTATAATGTTGATCTCAGTTTAGGAATGCACGGGCCCAGGTTAAGACTTAAGAATCTGTGATTTCAGATGAGATCAGGCATGTTCAGGGTGGTATGGCCGTAGACAGAGAGACTATGGACTCTGGGAAACAAACTGAGGGCTTCAGAGGGGAGGGGGGTGGGAGAATGGGATAGACTGGTGATGGGTAGTAAGGGAGGGCACGTATTGCATGGGGCACTGGGTGTTATATGCAACTAACGAATCATCGAACTTTACATCAGAAACCAGGGATGTACTGTATGGTGACTAACATAATATAATAAAAAATTATTATAAAAAAGTAAATAAATAGTTAAACAAAAACTTCATAAACCAGGATTTATAAAATAAAAGCATCTATTTAAAAGAAAATTATAGGGACGCCTGGCTGGCTCAGTTGGTGGAGTGTGCGACTCAAGATCTCGGGGTTTTGGGGCGCCTGGGTGGCACAGCGGTTAAGCGTCTGCCTTCCGCTCAGGGCGTGATCCCGGCGTTATGGGATCGAGCCCCACATCAGGCTCTTCCACTATGAGCCTGCTTCTTCCTCTCCCACTCCCCCTGCTTGTGTTCCCTCTCTCACTGGCTGTCTCTATCTCTGTCAAATAAATAAATAAAAAATCTTTAAAAAAAAAAAAAGATCTCGGGGTTTTGAGTTTGAGCCCTATGTTGGGTGTAGAGATTGCTTAAAAATAAAATCTTTAAAAGAAAATGGAAAAGAAAAAAAGAATCTGTGATTTCAAGAGCAAGAATGGCCCGACATTAAGGCAAGGTCGGACTGGAAGTGTTATTCCTATTAAAGAAAGGAGGAGTCAGTTAGAAAGACGGCTTCTCTGCCATGGCAGACAAGGCAGAATGAGCCACTGAGGCACAGACTGGTTATGCCTGTCTTAGGACAGTCCGGGATAGAGACAGTGTGGGTCCGGAGACCTCGAGATTCCTAGCCCCGAACCTGGCTTTGCTCAGTACAGGCTCTGACCAGCTGGAGGATGCCTCTAACCATTTCCACAAACCCGTCACTGACACTCTGCTCACCAGGCAACCACAGGACTAGAACCTGGCCTGTCGTGTAGGTCTGCCTACGGTGACATAGTGTCCTGGTCACACCTGAGCATGCGAGTGTGCAAGGCAGTCACAGTCCTCATGGGAAATGAAGACATGGGCATTTTGTTTTACACCCCAGTCCCACGCGTTGGTCTCACCCTTGAGGGACAGATCCACTATCAGTGGGCTGGAAAATCAGAGTGTTAAGCCAGTCAGGCTGAGGTCTGAGAGGCCACACTGCCAGCTGCCATCTCCTGGTAACAGCGGGCTGCCCATGGCCCCTACACCCCCGCCCCCACCGAAACACCCAGACTTGCCTTTTACAGGACATCGGATTGTCACGTCTGCGTGCAAAGCTGCCTCCACGACGCCTCCAACCACAACGGAGAGATGGCTGTGTTCCAGTCTGCTGACATTTCTTTCAACAGACAAGATGGCAGGTGCCTCTTCATTGAAAGGGAGCAGGAAACTATGTTAGGTTCAGGCTTTTCCCTGGTAAACCACGCCGCACCCGGTAAACTTGGTGGGCTCGTTAAGAGCAGGAGCAGAGCCCAGCTCTCTCTGTCTCCCTTGTGGCTACCCACTAGGACTGGTACATACACAGCCCAGGGGTGCTTAGTGCCCAGATGGACAGGTGGACAGACAGATGGATGAATGCATTCAAGGAGATACTCACGGGGTGTGCTGTGACAACTACAGATAAGCTATGAGGTAATTTTGGTTTTATAACCAAAACTGAGGATAAATCCCTCTTTGATAAATTGAAAAAGAAGGAATCTAGAAGTTCCTGAGAACCCGAGAAGGCAGGGTACGTTATCTGCAACACCGCCGTGGAGGAACTAACGTGGGATCCAACACACCAGCGCCTTGGGACCCTGACTCTTTCTCTGGAAGGAACACTGTCCCAAGTTTCCCTAAAACTTGCATGGAAAAATAACAATAGCAACGAAGTCACAGAGAATCAGGAACCTAATCAAGGACTTTAATTTTCCTGGATTTTAAGAAACATGGACTTTTAACAGATTCCTTGGTTAACTCCCTCAGGAAATAGGCTCTGTGCCTGAGCTGAACAACAGGACTACAAAGTTGGAAAACAGCCATTCTTGACCTCAAGCAGCTCCGATTGGTGGGAGAAACCACACCACAGGGGCTGGTGGCTGTTGGGACAGACAAGGTGCTGGTTGCCCCAGGGTCTCTCGGTAGCCTGTGAGGGTCAGGGAAGTCAACATTCCGGAAATGGTGTTGCCTGGGCATCCCTCTACAGAGGACGACCGCCATGATGGCCTTCCCTACTCCACCATTAGCACGTGAGCTACTGGAGGGCGAGGCCCGTTTTATCACCTACGCATGTGCGTGCAAAATAAATGCATGTCAGTGGTATCCACATATTCAGGGGCTACAGGACATGCTGGACCAGCTCTCCCAGGAATCTGGATGGTCCTCGATGGGCTTAAGAGGAGATATGAGCCCCAAGGGGGGCTTCCATTCCTCCCAGGAATCCCCAAACTTTGGGACTGACATTTTCTGGGAAGGGGCTGATGCTCACAGAAGGGTCAAAGCACAGAAAATCAAGGTCTGAAGGCCCTACCTTGGGAATGCAGCCAGGGGAGGAGCTCCAGCCATACAGGTTCAAGGAGCTTTTAAAATCAACTGGTCCAACCTTCTCAGTGTGTAGATATGAGGAACCTGCTACCAAGCTCAATGCTCAGTTGTCCGAACGCTGGATTCTAACCCCTGGTACTGCCCCGCTCCTCCTCTTAGTCCCTGTGAGCCACAGATGCCAGAAACCACAGAGCAGAGAGCTAGAGGGGGGAGCTCTTAGCTTATTTTTAATCCCAGAACAGGAGCTTGCCACTAGGAAGCGTTGCTTACGACTCACCACCTAAAAGTGTTCCTTTGTAATTAAGCGCATTTTCATATTAAAATGACACCATCTGCCTCCTGGGAAGATAGACACTAATTTACAGTTACGACTTCCTGCAAGTGTTTTTAAGGACTGATAGGTATGCCCGTGGAGGTAGATAGCCTTCTTTAGGGGATAATTATCCTCTTGCATTGGCTGGTGGCACTTCAAAAATGAGAAGTCCATACTACCAATGTTGCCAGTGAAACTCTGCCTCATTAATTCCCGCTTCTCGGAAGGCGAGCTCTAAAGCAGACGTTTTCAAGATCTGGTCCACAGGCCGGCAGCATCAGTATGACTTGGGACTGTGTTAAAAATGCAAACTCTTGGGCCCCATCCCAGACCTACTGCGTCAGAAGCTCCAGGAATGGGGTCTAGAAATCTGACCCCCTACCTTCCCTTGGCTGACGTTTGGGAACTGCTGCTCTGGAGAACCCCAAACCAGGCACTCTGGGTTTCAACAAGGGGCATTACCTGCATAGAGCACAGGAGAACTCTCCACGTCTGACCCGAGATGGTTAGCTACAGAGCATTCATACGTTCCTTGTTCCTTCTTCGTGGGGTTCCGTATCTGCACTTTTCCCATTCCAGCCAAGATTATCCTATAAAACAGTTAGAAAGGGGTGCATTCACGTAATGTACTTCACTTCTCTGCGCCCACAGCACGTTCCAGGGAAAGAAGACTGCAAAATTAGACTCTGGGCTGGCAACGATCCCGCCCATAAAACTGGTGGGTGGAAAAGTCTTCCTCCTGGGCTTGCGCTCAGAGACATGGTCACTGGACGGTGCTTGGAAAGCCAGTCTTCCTGCCTCACTTTGCACAAGAAGGCTTTTCTGGATGGACTCACTGCTTAATCCATCACATTTTCAAAAAAGACAAACCAGAAAGCGTCAGTTGGCAAGATGCTAACCCCTCATTTTGTGCCCATATCCTTCCTCATGAACAGCAGGTATGGATTTTTCAGTTTGGATTTTTACACTGGCAGTAAATGGGCCGTTAGTTAATGCTGCTTGACTCTAGTCGTTACCTCACTATGATTGTCTGAGGCTACAGGGCTAAGGCTGTGTTATACCGGACATGGAGCATGCTGTTAGGAATCAGGCCTGACCCGTATGAGTTCCGTATGGTTTCCCAATTACTGATAGCTATAAACACCTGCATATAAATACCATGAGAACCAGAGTGGGTCAGGTGTGTCCTGACAGATGAGGTATTATTCAGGGAATAGAAAAGGGTGATTGTTCTGTTCTTATTTTAATTTTTTCTCAACAATTTGAAGCTGCTTCTCCATCACCTGCATCAGGGTCCGTGTACTCTTTTTTTTCCCTGCTGCCTCCCACTTTCCAGATCTTAGCAACACGGACTACTCTGACCACTAAATGCTATATGTTCCTTCATGAACTGAGCTGGGGCCACTTCCCCATTTCCTGTCACTTCATGTTGCTCACCCTAGGCTCCAGCCATAATGAGCCTCTAACGGTTTCCAGAACATTCCATAATCTTTCATCACCCCGAGTGTTTGCATATGTTGTTCACTGTATTTGGAATGCCCTTCCCCCCCCCATTCTGGCAAACTCTGACTTACCCACTGAATCCTGGATCAAATATAATTTTCCCTGTAAAGCTTTCCCCAATACTCCTCAAGTTATCTTCTCCCCCTCTGTGCTCCTTCTGCTCTGGTTCATATATTTATTTGATAAAATATCTATTTCTTCCTACCAGATTGTGATCTTTTCAAAAGCAGGGACCAAATCTTACTCATAGCTATGCATCGACAGAGCCTAATAGTGACTTTTGTATAGAAAGTTCTCAGAAACCTCGGATGAGTAAGCGTACGAAAGGTCAGAATACAACAGAATCATGGTGCAGAGCGTGTGTACCAGGAGGACGCAAATCCTTCTGCTGCACGCTTATGAAATACACAAAAGCGCCCAGAAATACAACCGTGGAATTGCCCAGACCAAAACCAGTAGAACAGACCTCGCTATTACTAGGGCCAGCCTTCACGGGAACATCCGGCATCTAAAATCTAAAATCCCTATTAAGGAATAGTCAATTAAGAACAATAGAACGAGTCACTACATTTGAAAAGTAAATACACTAACATGTTTTCTTCAATTATTTCATATACATGTTTATATGGTTTGGCAATCCTCAAACAATCCCTTCGTTTTGTAGGTCTCAACAGCACAGTGAGAAATCCATGTAAGCCTTACTGCCAAAGGAGCCACCCTAGCATCTAGCCTGGGTCAGTCCCTGGGCCAGAGAAGAGCAGGTAGGGGTCCATGAGGGATGTGACCTTGGTCTCTGTGGGACAACCTTACTCTTGACAAAGCTGATCTTTCCACAGGCATCAGCCCCAGTGAATCTACTCACAGTCTGCCCTTCCTGGCCAAGACTTCTTACCCAGGTGGCTTCCAAGCACTTACAGCCCTACACGCTGTCCTCTAATTAGATAGAACCTCTCAGAAATGTAATTCCGTTTCTGAGTTACTTTGACTGAAAAGACATGCGAGATTCAGAAAAATATATCTAAAGGTGAGAACCTTTGTTACATCAAGCAAATGAAACATAAGGGGAACAGATTAACTGGGTAAGTTTGAGGAAGAAAATGGAAATAAGAATGGATCTTATTTTTTTATTCTCTTAACTTAAAAACAAAAACTTTTAATAGCCATATGGAATCGCTTCATTATCAAACAGTTGATCCTTAAAGTATGCGGAAACACATTTGGGCCGATGTACACTGTCAAAACCTTTCTTCATATGACCACCAGGAGTCTCCAGCTTAGAAGCTAATGCTAACTCCATGCGATCAAGCCAAACTAAAGTCAACTCAACATTTACTTCAACCGGCCAGGCTCTACCACACCCCTGCCCCACGGAAACGGCCACGGGTGAATCAATCACTTCGTCTCCATCAGCCTCTGTTTCTTATAAAATGAATATTGCTGAGCCATCCTCAAAAGGCGGTTCAGGGACCCCAGACGTTCCTGAGGTCAAAACGATTTTCATAATAATGCTAAGCCATTATTTGCCTTTCTTGCTGTGTTGACATCTGCGCGGATAACAAAAGCAGTGGCAGTATGGTCCTGGGACCGAGGTATACCAGGAGTCCCTGTGTTCTTGACTGCCACACACCTGACACAAAAATAAGAATGCCAATTTCCCTTACGAATGTCCTTAATGAGGCACTGAGTCTTAACTGGTTTTACTAAATCTCAACCCTCAAGTATGTCTATTTTTAATATTCTGTATACAGAACGGGAAGTATAAAGCGCTGCATGTCCGATTTGCTAGCTGAACGGGCCGCTTTTTTTTTTTTTCATGGAATACGATTTTTACTTGAAAGAACAGCTGACAAATTATAATTCAGCCTGGGGCATGTGGCAGCTATTTTTAAAAATTAACTAAAAGGAGCCTGCCCATTCAAGGAAAACAACTGATGGTGTTTCATTTTCATGAACTTTCACGTGAAAATTAAAATTTTGGAAAATTAGTATCCTCCATTGTGAGCTTGAGAGCTTTCCAAAACTCAAAGGCTTTTCTGTCGAGCTGGGCAGCGATGTTGCAGGACGTGTGTGTTCTTTACATTGTCTAAGGAAATGAGCCAACACTGGGGAGATGGAGTAACTCGGGGAGTTACTACTTTCCAAGTGACCGATGTGTGATACTATAAAATCGTGTGTAGGTCAAAGGTCCATTGAAAGTGCAAGATAAGGCAATATTTCACTGTAAGGGAGTAACAAAATTTCATCAATGTGGTTTTAGATTCCACATTCCAGCTGACCTTTCAGAAGCTACCACCTGTCCAGGTTTAGTATAGTCATAAAGAATAGCCATGATTATCTGAAAAGGCTATGAAAATGTCCTTCTTTTTTCAACTCACATATCTGGATGAGGCCAAATTTTCTCTATAAACTTTACTTAAAAAAACATATCACAA
Organism: Ailuropoda melanoleuca; assembly: GCF_002007445.2. NCBI lineage: Eukaryota > Metazoa > Chordata > Mammalia > Carnivora > Ursidae > Ailuropoda > Ailuropoda melanoleuca. Next base: position 3,020,025 of record NC_048226.1, read on the forward strand.
CAGGTTTCACGGAGAAGCATTTATGAGAATCCAGCTGTGTTTTATTAAGCCAGACATTAAAGAGATTTGCAAAGATATAAAACAGTGACATGGTTATCAGTAATTTTCTTTAAATATTGCTTTTTCAAAAATTGTTATTTATGCAAACATGTGATGGGCTTCTTATTGTTATTTCTAAATGGATTAATAAATAGATATGTCCAATGTTTTATGTTTTCATTTCTAATATGGTAAATATCGACAGCTATAACTCACATTAATGGAACTTCTGTAGGCTTCTCAGAGAAGCTTTTAAAGTTTTTTTATGTTCAAAAGGGTCCTAAGGCCAAAAGATTTGCGAACTGCTAAGCTTGTGGATCTGAAGGTTTATTCCACTGGGAAAACTTCTTTACACTCTTGTGTTCAGAGTTCCAGGGCAAAAAATGAAAAAGCTAGATTTATTCTACCTTTTCACTCTAAGGTACAGCCTAATAATTTATCATAAAAAATTGTTTTGCCTAGATTTCTTCTGCTGTTTCACATATTGGCTCAAATGCACTAAAAGACATGATAAAAATAAAATTTGCATTTTTAAAGTACAATAAGGTCTGCAAAGCAATTTAACATCTGCTGTTCTGTTTCTCTTAACAATCCCTAGAGGCAGCTTGGGCTCTCTGAATGCAAACTAAAAGAAAGCAAAGCATCTCCAGTCCTGTGTGTACGAACAGCAAGCTTTAGAGACACGGAAGAATGCAAAAATGAATTAATGTGTTATTCCCCGCTATTTCGTGTGAAATGAATGAAATGTGCTATCTTTGTACTGACATGATGACCCTAACAAAAATATGACTCAATACTGTGTTGTGAACATCTCAAAAACTTTGATCCTCATTTTTGGATTTTATGACATAACAAATTGCATGATACAGAAAAGTACTTCAGATACTCAATCTTTCTACTAAGGCTGTTATTTGTGTGATATCCAAACACTCTTGGCAGTGTTCAGGAGATAGGGTCCCTGGTTCCGGATGGCCGTGAATTAGTCTTGGGATTCTGTCTCTCAGTGACCTCATCAGAAAACTATTAATCCCTGCCCTGCCAACTCTCGGGGCCGACATGAACTCCAAGGAGATACCACATCTCCTAGGTATAGAAGGGCACGGTAAATAAATTCTGATTTGCAGTTCCTACACGGTTTTGGGATTACTGCAAGGATGATGACTTTTTTGAGGCCTTATATGGATTTTATTTTTAAATGTGAAGTGCTCTGCCGAGAGAGAGGCTATACAAGCTGAAACTCAGTCTGACTGTACCCAGTCTTGGTAATGATGGGGATGGTACGGTTTAATTTTTAAAATTCCAGTGCGTATGTGAAAAACACACCCCGACATTTTTTTTTT
>NC_048226.1:3021503-3075028 GCF_002007445.2 Ailuropoda melanoleuca
CAAGTCACCTGGTCTCCCTGAGCCTCCGTCTCCCTGCCTAGGAAATGCGAGTAATGCTAGTGCCTTCATCCAGAGAGTATGAAAGTTTGGTTGGACGTTTACACCACATGCACACACAGCAGTGGGCACACAATATGCTCTCACGCACAGCTGCCGCGACCCCGAGAGCTGACAACGGGCGGTCTGGCCAGCAACAGCAGAGCATTCCGAGAGGAAGTGAGAGACAGGGCTGGCTCTAGCTTGTTCCTGGATGTGGGCTCCAGGAATGGCCTCAGCCCCAAGAGAATGCACCTTAGGTCTCTCCTTCGGGAGAGGAACCTGCACGAAGGCCTCGCTGTGTTCCCGGGGTGATTCTGAAGGGAGGCATGGCATGGGTGGCTACCTGGTCCCTCTTTGATGATACGCTTAGGTCCACAGGGACAGGGAGGACCCGGAAGCAGCGTGCGGTGTCAGAAGGGAGAGAGACTGGACTCCTATTGAAGATATTCCTAGATTCAAACGGTCATGGGATTGGGGCCTCATTACCTCGGAGGATCCCGGTTATAGGTCCTGCGGGTTGAAGCACTCGCAGGGATACACCAGGAGAAGAATCAGACTGAGTCTCCACTTAGACGGCCCTCTCAGGCCCGCAGCAGCAGCTATGGTGTGTCTACTGACACCCTGGTTTTCCAGAATAACTCCTGGAGTCCTCTTGGGTGGCTCATGAGCCCCCTTGGGTCTAGCTGCTTGCTGGCATGCAGTGGTACCAGTGCNCTTTGGGACTGACATTTTCTGGGAAGGGGCTGATGCTCACAGAAGGGTCAAAGCACAGAAAATCAAGGTCTGAAGGCCCTACCTTGGGAATGCAGCCAGGGGAGGAGCTCCAGCCATACAGGTTCAAGGAGCTTTTAAAATCAACTGGTCCAACCTTCTCAGTGTGTAGATATGAGGAACCTGCTACCAAGCTCAATGCTCAGTTGTCCGAACGCTGGATTCTAACCCCTGGTACTGCCCCGCTCCTCCTCTTAGTCCCTGTGAGCCACAGATGCCAGAAACCACAGAGCAGAGAGCTAGAGGGGGGAGCTCTTAGCTTATTTTTAATCCCAGAACAGGAGCTTGCCACTAGGAAGCGTTGCTTACGACTTACCACCTAAAAGTGTTCCTTTGTAATTAAGCGCATTTTCATATTAAAATGACACCATCTGCCTCCTGGGAAGATAGACACTAATTTACAGTTACGACTTCCTGCAAGTGTTTTTAAGGACTGATAGGTATGCCCGTGGAGGTAGATAGCCTTCTTTAGGGGATAATTATCCTCTTGCATTGGCTGGTGGCACTTCAAAAATGAGAAGTCCATACTACCAATGTTGCCAGTGAAACTCTGCCTCATTAATTCCCGCTTCTCGGAAGGCGAGCTCTAAAGCAGACGTTTTCAAGATCTGGTCCACAGGCCGGCAGCATCAGTATGACTTGGGACTGTGTTAAAAATGCAAACTCTTGGGCCCCATCCCAGACCTACTGCGTCAGAAGCTCCAGGAATGGGGTCTAGAAATCTGACCCCCTACCTTCCCTTGGCTGACGTTTGGGAACTGCTGCTCTGGAGAACCCCAAACCAGGCACTCTGGGTTTCAACAAGGGGCATTACCTGCATAGAGCACAGGAGAACTCTCCACGTCTGACCCGAGATGGTTAGCTACAGAGCATTCATACGTTCCTTGTTCCTTCTTCGTGGGGTTCCGTATCTGCACTTTTCCCATTCCAGCCAAGATTATCCTATAAAACAGTTAGAAAGGGGTGCATTCACGTAATGTACTTCACTTCTCTGCGCCCACAGCACGTTCCAGGGAAAGAAGACTGCAAAATTAGACTCTGGGCTGGCAACGATCCTGCCCATAAAACTGGTGGGTGGAAAAGTCTTCCTCCTGGGCTTGCGCTCAGAGACATGGTCACTGGACGGTGCTTGGAAAGCCAGTCTTCCTGCCTCACTTTGCACAAGAAGGCTTTTCTGGATGGACTCACTGCTTAATCCATCACATTTTCAAAAAAGACAAACCAGCAAGCGTCAGTTGGCAAGATGCTAACCCCTCATTTTGTGCCCATATCCTTCCTCATGAACAGCAGGTATGGATTTTTCAGTTTGGATTTTTACACTGGCAGTAAATGGGCCGTTAGTTAATGCTGCTTGACTCTAGTCGTTACCTCACTATGATTGTCTGAGGCTACAGGGCTAAGGCTGTGTTATACCGGACATGGAGCATGCTGTTAGGAATCAGGCCTGACCCGTATGAGTTCCGTATGGTTTCCCAATTACCGATAGCTATAAACACCTGCATATAAATACCATGAGAACCAGAGTGGGTCAGGTGTGTCCTGACAGATGAGGTATTATTCAGGGAATAGAAAAGGGTGATTGTTCTGTTCTTATTTTAATTTTTTCTCAACAATTTGAAGCTGCTTCTCCATCACCTGCATCAGGGTCCGTGTACTCTTTTTTTTCCCTGCTGCCTCCCACTTTCCAGATCTTAGCAACACGGACTATTCTGACCACTAAATGCTATATGTTCCTTCACGAACTGAGCTGGGGCCACTTCCCCATTTCCTGTCACTTCATGTTGCTCACCCTAGGCTCCAGCCATAATGAGCCTCTAACGGTTTCCAGAACATTCCATAATCTTTCATCACCCCGAGTGTTTGCATATGTTGTTCACTGTATTTGGAATGCCCTTCCCCCCCCCATTCTGGCAAACTCTGACTTACCCACTGAATCCTGGATCAAATATAATTTTCCCTGTAAAGCTTTCCCCAATACTCCTCAAGTTATCTTCTCCCCCTCTGTGCTCCTTCTGCTCTGGTTCATATATTTATTTGATAAAATATCTATTTCTTCCTACCAGATTGTGATCTTTTCAAAAGCAGGGACCAAATCTTACTCATAGCTATGCATCGACAGAGCCTAATAGTGACTTTTGTATAGAAAGTTCTCAGAAACCTCGGATGAGTAAGCGTACGAAAGGTCAGAATACAACAGAATCATGGTGCAGAGCGTGTGTACCAGGAGGACGCAAATCCTTCTGCTGCACGCTTATGAAATACACAAAAGCGCCCAGAAATACAACCGTGGAATTGCCCAGACCAAAACCAGTAGAACAGACCTCGCTATTACTAGGGCCAGCCTTCACGGGAACATCCGGCATCTAAAATCTAAAATCCCTATTAAGGAATAGTCAATTAAGAACAATAGAACGAGTCACTACATTTGAAAAGTAAATACACTAACATGTTTTCTTCAATTATTTCATATACATGTTTATATGGTTTGGCAATCCTCAAACAATCCCTTCGTTTTGTAGGTCTCAACAGCACAGTGAGAAATCCATGTAAGCCTTACTGCCAAAGGAGCCACCCTAGCATCTAGCCTGGGTCAGTCCCTGGGCCAGAGAAGAGCAGGTAGGGGTCCATGAGGGATGTGACCTTGGTCTCTGTGGGACAACCTTACTCTTGACAAAGCTGATCTTTCCACAGGCATCAGCCCCAGTGAATCTACTCACAGTCTGCCCTTCCTGGCCAAGACTTCTTACCCAGGTGGCTTCCAAGCACTTACAGCCCTACACGCTGTCCTCTAATTAGATAGAACCTCTCAGAAATGTAATTCCGTTTCTGAGTTACTTTGACTGAAAAGACATGCGAGATTCAGAAAAATATATCTAAAGGTGAGAACCTTTGTTACATCAAGCAAATGAAACATAAGGGGAACAGATTAACTGGGTAAGTTTGAGGAAGAAAATGGAAATAAGAATGGATCTTATTTTTTTATTCTCTTAACTTAAAAACAAAAACTTTTAATAGCCATATGGAATCGCTTCATTATCAAACAGTTGATCCTTAAAGTATGCGGAAACACATTTGGGCCGATGTACACTGTCAAAACCTTTCTTCATATGACCACCAGGAGTCTCCAGCTTAGAAGCTAATGTTAACTCCATGCGATCAAGCCAAACTAAAGTCAACTCAACATTTACTTCAACCGGCCAGGCTCTACCACACCCCTGCCCCACGGAAACGGCCACGGGTGAATCAATCACTTCGTCTCCATCAGCCTCTGTTTCTTATAAAATGAATATTGCTGAGCCATCCTCAAAAGGCGGTTCAGGGACCCCAGACGTTCCTGAGGTCAAAACGATTTTCATAATAATGCTAAGCCATTATTTGCCTTTCTTGCTGTGTTGACATCTGCGCGGATAACAAAAGCAGTGGCAGTATGGTCCTGGGACCGAGGTATACCAGGAGTCCCTGTGTTCTTGACTGCCACACACCTGACACAAAAATAAGAATGCCAATTTCCCTTACGAATGTCCTTAATGAGGCACTGAGTCTTAACTGGTTTTACTAAATCTCAACCCTCAAGTATGTCTATTTTTAATATTCTGTATACAGAACGGGAAGTATAAAGCGCTGCATGTCCGATTTGCTAGCTGAACGGGCCGCTTTTTTTTTTTTTCATGGAATACGATTTTTACTTGAAAGAACAGCTGACAAATTATAATTCAGCCTGGGGCATGTGGCAGCTATTTTTAAAAATTAACTAAAAGGAGCCTGCCCATTCAAGGAAAACAACTGATGGTGTTTCATTTTCATGAACTTTCACGTGAAAATTAAAATTTTGGAAAATTAGTATCCTCCATTGTGAGCTTGAGAGCTTTCCAAAACTCAAAGGCTTTTCTGTCGAGCTGGGCAGCGATGTTGCAGGACGTGTGTGTTCTTTACATTGTCTAAGGAAATGAGCCAACACTGGGGAGATGGAGTAACTCGGGGAGTTACTACTTTCCAAGTGACCGATGTGTGATACTATAAAATCGTGTGTAGGTCAAAGGTCCATTGAAAGTGCAAGATAAGGCAATATTTCACTGTAAGGGAGTAACAAAATTTCATCAATGTGGTTTTAGATTCCACATTCCAGCTGACCTTTCAGAAGCTACCACCTGTCCAGGTTTAGTATAGTCATAAAGAATAGCCACGATTATCTGAAAAGGCTATGAAAATGTCCTTCTTTTTTCAACTCACATATCTGGATGAGGCCAAATTTTCTCTATAAACTTTACTTAAAAAAACATATCACAACAGGTTTCACGGAGAAGCATTTATGAGAATCCAGCTGTGTTTTATTAAGCCAGACATTAAAGAGATTTGCAAAGATATAAAACAGTGACATGGTTATCAGTAATTTTCTTTAAATATTGCTTTTTCAAAAATTGTTATCTATGCAAACATGTGATGGGCTTCTTATTGTTATTTCTAAATGGATTAATAAATAGATATGTCCAATGTTTTATGTTTTCATTTCTAATATGGTAAATATCGACAGCTATAACTCACATTAATGGAACTTCTGTAGGCTTCTCAGAGAAGCTTTTAAAGTTTTTTTATGTTCAAAAGGGTCCTAAGGCCAAAAGATTTGCGAACTGCTAAGCTTGTGGATCTGAAGGTTTATTCCACTGGGAAAACTTCTTTACACTCTTGTGTTCAGAGTTCCAGGGCAAAAAATGAAAAAGCTAGATTTATTCTACCTTTTCACTCTAAGGTACAGCCTAATAATTTATCATAAAAAATTGTTTTGCAGATTTCTTCTGCTGTTTCACATATTGGCTCAAATGCACTAAAAGACATGATAAAAATAAAATTTGCATTTTTAAAGTACAATAAGGTCTGCAAAGCAATTTAACATCTGCTGTTCTGTTTCTCTTAACAATCCCTAGAGGCAGCTTGGGCTCTCTGAATGCAAACTAAAAGAAAGCAAAGCATCTCCAGTCCTGTGTGTACGAACAGCAAGCTTTAGAGACACGGAAGAATGCAAAAATGAATTAATGTGTTATTCCCCGCTATTTCGTGTGAAATGAATGAAATGTGCTATCTTTGTACTGACATGATGACCCTAACAAAAATATGACTCAATACTGTGTTGTGAACATCTCAAAAACTTTGATCCTCATTTTTGGATTTTATGACATAACAAATTGCATGATACAGAAAAGTACTTCAGATACTCAATCTTTCTACTAAGGCTGTTATTTGTGTGATATCCAAACACTCTTGGCAGTGTTCAGGAGATAGGGTCCCTGGTTCCGGATGGCTGTGAATTAGTCTTGGGATTCTGTCTCTCAGTGACCTCATCAGAAAACTATTAATCCCTGCCCTGCCAACTCTCGGGGCCGACATGAACTCCAAGGAGATACCACATCTCCTAGGTATAGAAGGGCACGGTAAATAAATTCTGATTTGCAGTTCCTACACGGTTTTGGGATTACTGCAAGGATGATGACTTTTTTGAGGCCTTATATGGATTTTATTTTTAAATGTGAAGTGCTCTGCCGAGAGAGAGGCTATACAAGCTGAAACTCAGTCTGACTGTACCCAGTCTTGGTAATGATGGGGATGGTACGGTTTAATTTTTAAAATTCCAGTGCGTATGTGAAAAACACACCCCGACATTTTTTTTTTGTTAAGTCTCTTTCCTAAAGAATCCTGTTGGAAACACATTCTCAGGAGAAGGAATTTGAAAGTCTTTTCAAGAAAACTGGAATGCCCATTAAGAAGGTATAACACCGTGAACACTGTATTTTCCTTTTACTTACTTTTCTGAGGGTTGCAACGAAGCCCCATCCTTGGTCCACGCATACGTGGCCTGACTGGGGGTAACGAGCTCACACAGTATATTGATGACCTCCGTCCTCTTTGTAATGTACACTGTATTTCCGATCCTTGAATTTATTGTTTTATTAAACGAAATGGAGGTGGGCTGGCTTTGCCTCATGAGCACAGGTCCCTTTGGCTTAAAGGTCAGCTTGCCTGAGTTCTCCATGTCGGGGCTTTGCGGCATCCTTCCTGTTTCCCCCCTCAGCTGTGCGGCGGGAGGCACCCCCTCTGGGACGGCCCTCCACGGCGCGTGTGCGGGCTGCACCTTGGCTAACTCGGCCACCAGCTGATAGATCACCTGGGACGCCAGGTCATCACTGACCTCTCCGGTTTCCATGAGCTGACTCATGTTTCTGATCAGTTCATCAAACTGGGCCGTATCCATGCTATACGCTCCGTGTTTAACTGCTGCTTCAAACTGCTTGTTCTTGAACTCCCAGGAGTTGGCGTTTCCTGCAGAATTCCTGCACGGGCCCAACAGAGCCCTCAAGAAAGGCTGCTTATCAATTTGGCCATCCTCCGGATAGAGCTCATTTTTGTTACCCCACAGCTGCCTCATTTTCTGCCACGTGGCTCCCAAGCTATTGGCTTCCTTGTGGTCCACCCCCGGAGACTCCCACAGGTGCTCTCTGAGCGCCGGGGGCGCAATGAGCCGGTTGTCTGTGCCGATGAGCTTGAGAACCACGTTTTCCTGCGCGGAGCCGGCCACGCAGCGGTACGTGCCGATATCCGGGGCTGCGAGACTGTGGATTTTTAGGGAGCCCGACTTGGTGATGCCCAGCCGTTTGGAGTTCTGCAGACAATGGCCGTCCTTCTCCCACTGGATCAGGGATTTCTGGAATCGTCGTACTGGGCATTTAATAATCACCGACGTGTTGGGCAGCAAATAGGCCCTGCTACCGACGGTCAGGTTAACGCGTTTCTCTTCCCTTGTCTGAATGTAGACTCTCTGAACAGCAAGGATCTGGGGCCCCTGCTCCCCGGGTTTTGTCTTCATCTCTGGCTTCATTTCTGCAGGGAAAAGGAAAGAAAATACGAATAAGTATCTCAGTAATATACACTTTCTGACAGCAGTCTTCCAAGGCCGATGCAAGTCAACAAACGTATCTCTTTTCCTCTTTTAAAAGAGCTGACGATATGTACGATGGAATATCCCTCAGCCACCAGGAAGGATGAACACCTGCCATTTACATCAACATGGTTGGAACGAGAGGGTATTATGCTGAGTGAAATAAATCAGAGAAAGACAATTCTCATATGGTTTCACTCATATGTGGAATATTAGAAATAGCGTGAAGGATCCTAGGGGAAGGGAGGGGACACTGAACGGGAAGAAATCAGAGAGGGACACAAACCATGAGAGACTCTTGACTCTGGGAAACAGAGGGTTGTGGGAAGGGCAGTGGGTAGGGGGATGGGGTAACTGGATGATGGGCATGAAAGAGGGCACGTGATGGGATGAGCACTGCGTATCATGCAACTAATGACCCACTGAACACGACGTCAAAGCTAAGAGCGTACTATATGTGGGCTAACTGAATTTAAAAACCAGTTGACAATGAAAAGATAAATAACGGTACACCATATACCCACAGGTTGAGGTAAATTTCACAGCTATCTAGTAGTTTAGCATTGAATGGAAATTTGAATGAACGGCATGAAATGTATAAATTATTTTGCAAAGCCCTGGTCTGGGGAGATGTGAGGTGATGTGTTTCTCTCAGTAAGGGGTCTCTGCCATGCATGGTCTAACCATTGCCTAACCATAACACGCCTGTGCTGTGTGCTGGAGGCCCCAAATATCAGACACCCCCTTACTGGTACCGCTCAGCCAGAGGAACACCAGCTCTGGGGCACAAAGCAAGAGTGGAGACGTGAGCGAAAGCATCTGAAGGATCTGGAGGTGAGGACGAGGCAGTTAAAGGCAGCAGATAACCAGAGCAAGTCAGTCAAACCAGCAGGGCCTAAAGAAACATGTGATCTCAGAAGAAAAGGGAGAACAAGCACTTTGTAACGAAACAAGTCTGAGTTTGGATCTTAGCTCTGCCCCTTGGACAAGTCACCTGGTCTCCCTGAGCCTCCGTCTCCCTGCCTAGGAAATGCGAGTAATGCTAGTGCCTTCATCCGGGGAGTATGAAAGTTTGGTTGGACGTTTACACCACATGCATGCACAGCAGTGGGCACACAATATGCTCTCACGCACAGCTGCCGCGACCCCGAGAGCTGACAACGGGCGGTCTGGCCAGCAACAGCAGAGCATTCCGAGAGGAAGTGAGAGACAGGGCTGGCTCTAGCTTGTTCCTGGATGTGGGCTCCAGGAATGGCCTCAGCCCCAAGAGAATGCACCTTAGGTCTCTCCTTCGGGAGAGGAACCTGCACGAAGGCCTCGCTGTGTTCCCGGGGTGATTCTGAAGGGAGGCATGGCATGGGTGGCTACCTGGTCCCTCTTTGATGATACGCTTAGGTCCACAGGGACAGGGAGGACCCGGAAGCAGCGTGCGGTGTCAGAAGGGAGAGAGACTGGACTCCTATTGAAGATATTCCTAGATTCAAACGGTCATGGGATTGGGGCCTCATTACCTCGGAGGATCCCGGTTATAGGTCCTGCGGGTTGAAGCACTCGCAGGGATACACCAGGAGAAGAATCAGACTGAGTCTCCACTTAGACGGCCCTCTCAGGCCCGCAGCAGCAGCTATGGTGTGTCTACTGACACCCTGGTTTTCCAGAATAACTCCTGGAGTCCTCTTGGGTGGCTCATGAGCCCCCTAGGGTCTAGCTGCTTGCTGGCATGCAGTGGTACCAGTGCTTTCGGGAAAACAACAGGGGTGAACCCACAATTTCTACAGTAGAAGATGGTCTTGGTTAAGGACATGTGTAAGGAGTTGGCCTGCAGGTTCCGCAGAGACGTGATGGGTGGGTCAGGACTATTGTCCTGGGTCTTGCCCGCGGTTGCTGCTCAGCTCATCTCTAAGTGGAGCTGGATAACCGGCCACACACATGCCCTTCCCTGTTGGGTACAGTCTCTGCGGGGGATGTCAAGCTCACCCTCAGCAGCTGAGGCATACAGATCTTTCAGCTGGCGGCATAGAAGGTTGAACATACTGTTGCCCATTCAAAAGCAGGCAGAAAATGTATGGATTCGCTGGCAAAGGTACGGTTTATCCATTATTATAGGCAGACATGCGATCCAAAATACTTGGCAATGTGCATAGCAAGGGTGTGCAGACAGAGGCGGTTTACCAACCATCTGAGAAGTATTTCCATATTTTTTTTCTTTTTGAGAGAGAGAGAGAGAGAATCTTAAGCAGGCTCCACACTGATGCAGGGCTCCATTTCCCAACCTTGAGATCATGACCTGAGCTGCAATCAAGAGTCTGAAGCTTAACCGACTGAGCCACCCAGGCGCCCCAAGTACGTCCATATTTTAACCACCAGTATGCAGAGGTTCAGTATCAACTAAAGCAGCGGCTCTCAAACTTCGCTGCCTGTTAGAAGCACCTGTATTATTATTTGTTAATCTCAATGCCTTGGGTCCCATCCCCAGAAATTCTGACTTACGGGGTGCAGCCTGGGCACGGGAATTTGGTTAAGCTCTCCAGGTGCCTGAAATATGCAGCAAAGCTTGAGAAGTCCTGCCCCCAAGTGTACCACTGGATTAAACCAAGTCAGCAGAGAAAGGTGGTCCTGACCCCATTTCTTTTACTGAAAGACAACGTGATTGGATGTCACCGGTCAAGAGAGAAGGGAGAATAAGAAATCGGCATCTGCGTTCTCTGTGCGAACCCCGCCAAAGTCTGTTCAGCATGTGGTGTCTTCTTGAAGAAGGAGGATTTCTTTCTGGCCTCGGCCTCAGGAATCATCATACTCTGAGTACTTATAGTTTGTTTCCAATGCACGCCAAACTGTGTCACTGACCAGGTTGCTTTTTCAAGATCGCTGTTATGTTGGCAAGTTCAGAGCCAAGTCTGTGTCCACACACAAGAGGAGTGTACAATTCAAGACAGAATCATGTATTCACCCTGTTTATCTTCCTTTCTTATTCCTTACCTACTTCTCATTTTACTTACCTGGTTGCATCTTAATAATACTTCTAAGTGGCCTATCATTGTCACAAGGCAGGGTATGTGTGCCTGTGTGTACATACACACACATGGGCACAGTATCCACACAGATATGTGCATATCCCCCTACACAGATCGCTCACGATTCTTTACAAGGATTTAGGGGAACATCCTGTCTGGTCATTGGTCCCTTGGTGGCCGACGATGGAAAGATGGATGTGCACGTGGATAGCTTCAAAATCACAATATAAGCAGGGCCAAACTCAGGTTTTTGAATTTATGCAACTGAGGCATGTGAGGAGACAGCCTATTTCAGGGTAGCCATGCTGCGAAAGATGAGGTCATAGCTGGAACATTCCTGCACTTACTGGGGTGCAGAAGCCTACGTGGGCAATGGAGCACGCTGGTCTAGCTGAGTGGTTCAGGCTGGGGATGGCCTGAGGCCAGTAGAGGCCCACATAACATCCCGATGCCCTAAAAGCAATCATGGGCATGGGTTCTAATTACCTTTAGGTCCACTGGTAGCCAGATGTTCCTCAGTTAAGCCCGAGGCTTAAACTAGATGGGGCCCTGACTCCTTCCAAGGCAGCCTGGGGCATCTAAAGGTGATGGACAGTGTTCAACCTTGGCAAGGAAGCTGCCCAACTGGCTGGGTGAGCCACATGAGAGGCCATCTGCTCCTTCCGGCTACATGCCCATTCATGGGAAGGTCGGCCCCGTCACCCTGGATGGCTCCATTCCCAACCCTGCTTTCGCGAGTGCTCATGATGCGTACAGAGCAGGTGAGCTAGCAGGTGTGCCTGGGAGTGATCTGGAATTCAGGCTCTGCCAGGCTGCCAGGTTCCACAGGTTGGACCAATTCCTCTCTTGGGACTCCTGTGGGCTCCTTTGGAGAAGTGCCTGAAGCATGACATCATTGGACACAGTTCTTAGGCAAGAACTGGTCTGGTTTCGGGTGACTGCCTCCTCCTGCCCCTAGACAATGCCCCCAGACTACAGCACTGGCTGAGCCTGATTAGGGAGGGCATCCTCTACTCTGCAGAGAGTGGCCAGGTCCCTCTGGCCTCCTCCTGAAGGGTCTGCGGGCCGTGCAAGGGTACCGACCCACCCCTCCACCTCTCCCACTGTGCTGGATATGAGAAATGCCACATCTTCCGGCTTTTCTAGAAAATGAAAAGATCTTTCTTCCAGAGGTCCTCCTTCTGGCCCCTCTGCCAGCCTGCCCTACCCAGCAGAGGCCAGCCCTGGGACCCCGAGGCTGTTTACAGCAATTGTGTCTCAGCTCCTTGCTTGCTTGTGTCCTGCCTTAAGTCCAATCCTGTCCCTGCCATCGCTGTAAGCCTTGGTGCCAGGCCAGCTTTCTGGCCCAAGCCATCTGGGCTGGATATTTACACTTGGTCTCGCCAGCATATGCCTCCGGCTACACCCGAATGGGCTTCTGCTGCGATGCCACCTCTAAGCCTTCCTAGAACCCTGCTGCAATCCCAGCGCCATCAGAATCCACCCCCGAGGGGGGCTGCTGGGCTGGCGCTGGCTCCCGTTCCCTCCACTAGCACTGAAGAGCTGGCACGCTCATTTGAAGCTCAATCGAGAACCTGGGCACACTGGACTCTCTCCAGACTCCACTGAGGGTAGAAGCAGGGGAGCTGAGGGGGGCTGCAGGGGTGCTGCGGGTAGGAGCTGCTAAATGAGCCCTGAGGGCCCAGCGGCCCCAGGGAAGACGGCTACTGTAAATGCCACATCAGCCTGACAATGCCTTCTGCCTATTGCTTCTCGGGCACTTTCCAACCAAACGCCGTCTGGCTTCTGCTCGCAGCTCCCCACTAAACGCTCTCTGGGGAAGGCCACCCATGGTCCGTCCCCCTAGTGACAAATACAAACTCTCCCTTCCGTGTTCTTACGTGGCCATTCTAGACATACGGCACCCTTAATCACCTACTTCTCGAAGAAGTCCCTCCACTCAAGTGTTTTAACCCTCACCAGGTCCTTTCCAGCCACCGCTCACTGACGGTGCACGGTGCGCTGCGGCTACCCCTCCGGTGTCGCGCTTGGCTACTTTCTCTTCCTGCTCCGACCTTTTCCTGGGATGACCCTGCGGGTGCGATGAGCAACTCGGAGCTGTCTAGCTTATCTGGTCTACTTTATCTGGTCTGGTCTAGCAGGTCTAGTCTATCAGCCTAGTTTATCTGGTCTAATTTACCTGGTCTAGTTTATGAAGTCTAATTTATGAAGTCCAATTTATCTGTCTAGTTTACCTAGTCTAGTTTATCTACTCGAATTCATCAAGTCTAGTTTATCTAGTCTAGTTTATCAGTCTAGTTTATCAGGTCTAGTTTATCTGGTCTAGTTTATCTGTGTAGTTTAGCTAGTTTAGTTTAGCTATCTAGTTTACCTGCCTAGTTTATCTAGTCTGTTTATCTGTGTAGGTTACCTGGCTTAGTTTATCATTCTAGTTTACCTGGCCTAGTTTATCTAGTCTAGTTTACCTGGTCCAGTTTATCTGGCTTAGTTTACCTAGTCTAGTTTATCTGTCTAGATTATCTGGCCTATTTTATCTGTCTAGATTATCTGGTCTAGTTTATTGGTATAGTTTATCATTCTAGTTTACCTGGTCTAGTTTACCTGGTCCAGTTTATCTGCCCTGGTTTATCTAGTCTAGTTTATCTGTCTAGTTTATTTGGTCTAGTTTACCTGGTCTAGTTCACCTGGCCTAGTTTATCTAGTCTAGTTTATCTGGTCTAGTTTATCTGGTCTAGTTTATTTTGTCTAGTCTATCTTGTCAAGTTTTCCTGATCCAGTTAACCAGGTTGAGTTTGTCTAGTTTATCTGATCCAGTTTACCTGATCCAATTTATCTAGCTCACTTTACCTGGTCCAGTTTATCTGGCCTAGCTTATCTAATCTAGTTTATCTGTCTAGTTTACCTGGTCTAGTTTATGAAGTCTAATCTATCTATTTTATCTAATCTAGTTTAATCAAATTTATCAAATCCAGTTTATCAAGTCTGGTTTATCTAGTTTATCTGGTCTGGCTTATTAGGTTTAGTTTATCTGTGTAGTTTATCTAGTCTAGTTTATCTGGTCTACTTTATCTGCCTAGTTTATCTAGTCTGTTTATCTGTCTACTTTACCTGGCCTAGTTTATCATTCTAGTTTACCTGGTCTAGTTTACCTGGTCCAGTTTATCTGGCCTGGTTTATCTAGTCTAGTTTACCTGTCTAGATTATCTGTCTAGTTTATCTACTTTAGTTTATCTGTCTAGTTTATCTGTCTAGTCTGGACCTCTCTCTGGGGCTCCAGACCTAATTATTCACTGCTTATCAGAAATCTCTTTTGGTACTTAAAGTTTAAAATATTATAATCAAAAGCCATTATGTCTGCCTCCCACCCCATCCCAAGTATCCTCCTCTTCCTATATTCCCTGAGTTAATGGCATCACTTTTTCCCAATTACCCCAAGCCAGAAAGCAGAAAATCATCGTGATTCCTCCCAGTCCAGTGGTGTGCTGGCCCTACCTCTCATTGGCTCTCAGGTCAGTGAGGAGATTGTGAGTACCTGTCCCCAACTCTGCATTCAACCATGTCACGTTGGTCACCTGTAGCTGGCCATGATGGGAGTACTTACACCACAGAAATCAGCAAAGATAACCAATAGTAGCTACCCTCCGTCCTCACCACCCCTCTGCCCCAGAGCTGGTTATTAAACACATACAAGCACACCCCATCCCTGTCCCTTAGCTCCCAGCTCGAGGTGCTTAGGCAGGATAGCCGAAACATTGTGAGAATCCACCACCAAGCTCTCACCGATATTGCCACAGCCCCTCACCCAGACTCCCAGCCTGCACCTTTGTATTTATCCAGTGTACCCGTACAGCTGTCAGAGCAAATAAAATAAAATCTCGGGGCGCCTGGGTGGCTCAGTTGTTAAGCGTCTGCCTTCGGCTCAGGGTGTGATCCCAGTGTTCTGGGATCGAGCCCCACATCAGGCTCCTCCACTGGGAGCCTGCTTCTTCCTCTCCCACTACCCCTACTTGTGTTCCCTCTCTCTCTGGCTGTCTCTCTCTCTCTGTCAAATAAATAGATAAATAAAATCTTTAAAAAAAATAAAATAAAAAAAATAAAAAAATAAAATCTGACTGTGTCATCTCCTTCTTGGATAAAATCAAAACTCCTAAACATGGAGTCCTAATATTCTCCATAACTAAGATTTCAAGCTTTCCCTTTTGTCATAACCTTGAACCTATGTTCTAATCCCATGGTATTTCTGGCGGTTTCTCCGGACATAGGACTCCATTTGACACCCTTTACCTCTGTCCACACTGCCCTCTTCTCCCAGATTCTCCTGTGTCCTCCTCCATGTGAGCCTGGAGAATGGATACTTATCTCCCAGAACTCTGCCCAAGGGAGCCTCCTCTGTGAAACTTTCCCTGATGTCCCCCTCCCCCAGGGCATCAGCCACTGCCTCCTGTCTCCTGTCATGGAACCCATGGCACTTACCATTCTGCCTTGTTTATATATATTTCTCTCTCATTGGACTCTGATATCTCAGAAACAAGAGAATGCATCTTTTCCATTTTGGATCACAACATCTAAAACACAGTAGTACTTGATGAACGAATGCAGAAAGAATTCATAAGGAAATGGTATCATCTGACACTGAAGGCTCTGTAGGTCTAGGCAGAGAGATCATCTCTACCCTTAGGGCACAGCATAGCGCCTGGTACAGAGTGAAGTCTTACTCTTTATTGAATGAATAAATGAATAAATGAGCATATGCCATTGGATGCTGCAGGACAGATGATCCAATCCCAAGAGGGGTGTTGCCAAGATGGGTCCGGTTTCCAAGGGCTGCAGCTATGTCAGGCAGGGTGAGTGTCCCTGGAAGCTAAGAAGTTACAGGGAGCGTGGAGGCAGGGGCTATATTCTCTTCTGAAGTGTAAGGTGTGTGGAGGAGGTGGGAGAGCTGAGGCAGATGTGGGGCTGGAGCCAAGAGCCAGACCAAGAGCTGCAGAGAAGTCAGTATGTTCAAGATAACCAGGCAAGGGGATGAGGCATACCTTTTCCTGACATTTCAATCATACAGTGCATGCCTGGGTGCCTCCCCTCCCCAACCATCTTGATCTCAGTACTTGGACAAAAAATAAGAATTATTCACCAAAACTCAGAAACCTAAAAGCCTAGAGCTATAATTCAAAAAATCTAAAATCAGGGTGCCTGGATGGCTCAGTCGGTTAGGTGTCTGCCTTCGGCTCAGGTCAGGATCCCAGGGTCCTGGGATCGAGCCCTGCATCAGACTCTCTACTCACTGGGGAACCTGCTTCTCCCTCTCCCTCTGCCTACTGCTACCCTGCTTGTGCTCTCTGTCAAATAAATAAATAAAATCTTTAAAAAAAATTCTTTTTAATCTAAAATAAAACATTACATTTCTGTTTTGGTCTTGTTTTTTTTTTTTCTTCAGCTCCCTGATTAGAAACCAAGACAAGTAGGGACGCCTAGGTGGCACAGTCGGTTGAGTGTCTGACTCTTGGTTTTGTCTCAGGTTTGATTTCAGGGTCATGAGATCAAGCCCCACGTTGGACTCTGAACTCAGCACAGAGTCTGTGCTTCCCTCCCTCTGCGCCTCATGCCTGTGCGCCCTCTCTCTCTCTCAAATAAATCTTAAAAACCAAAAAAGAAACCAAGACTGGTAGACTTCTAACAACAACCTGAAGACAATTCAGGTCTGACATAATTGAAAAGCATTTCTATGGGTATAAGTCATTGTGATAAGCACTTCTGGGGGCCTATCTGGAGAAAAGTCCAGGACTACCACGAACCTACCCCATACAAGCTCTGGCCCTCATGGGACACAAGATACAGCACAGGTTGCTCTATGACATTTTAATCTATCTTAAAGCTATAATAGGAATTAAAAGGATGGCATTAAAAATAACTAATAATTTTGAGGCTTTAGCGCATGCCTGGCATTGTTTCTAAGCACTCAGAATCCTATGAGGTAGATACAATGACTATTCCCATTTTACAGAGGAGAAAATTAAGGCTGGCAGAGATTAAGTAACTTGCCTAATGTCACAGGATGAGAGATTGGAACAACTGGGGTTGTAACTCACATGACTTCGCTTAGCCACAAGGGTGTACTACCTTCCAGAGATTAATACAACCAAGCAAGATTATTGGGGAAGGCAGTGTTAGTGCTGGTCTTTCAGGAGTAAGAAGAACTTCAGTAGCTAGATATGGCAGGAGAAGGAATTCAAGCAAGGGGTCAATGTCTGCCATGGGGGGAAGGCAGGGAATGGAGGGAAGATGCAGACAGGGGTAGAACTGGACCGTGTGGTACTCAAGACATCTCTCTCACCCGCCCTCCACCCCACTGCACATCAAAATGGTCAAAATGAAAACCAGCAACACTCACTCTTCCAAACAGGATGGGTTTTACTTAAACCCCAGGCACCAGTTAGAAAACTTATCTAGAAGTGGATGCTTGGGAGAGACTAAAGATCACAGCACAAGTGAACTGGGTCTTTCTTGTATTCAGACCCCCTTCAATAATGCGGGGGTCAGGCCCAGACATTTCCCGCCTGGGGAGCAGATGGGGCAGGCAGAAGTGAGGTGAAGGGGACAGGAAAGTCAGAGGACATTATGCCATATAAGCCTTGATAGTCCCAGTGGAATGAAAGACAAGTGCACCAACAGAGAAGGGAATCAGAGCTACTATGGTGAATTTTTAGGGGATTCTTAGGAAATAGGGAAAAACACACGATGCCCGGGTAAATCAGATAGCATGAATACGAAGGACGTCTAATCAGCATAGTGATATTATTTCCTTCAGTGAATCCCAGTCGCTCAGGCCAGGGAGCCAAAAGCCAAACAAGTATCAGCTGAAAAGTAATACCAGGGTTGAAGTGAGCAGGTGATCAAGGCAGGGAGTGAAGGAAGGGCAAGAGCATCTATAGTGAGATGGGGGTGGGGGTGGGGGAGGGAGAGCAGGAAGCTACTGCTGAGGACCATGTCTGAGCAAGCGTGTCCACGCCAGGGTGATGGGACAGGGGTCAATGAAGTCAGCGATGGCAGGAGATAGGAATATCGGGGTGTTAGAAAGGTCATGGACACGGCTGTCAGTTTTCGGTAGGGAAGAACGGCCTTGGTGGTAGTATGAGCTGGAGAACAGCAGCTGGAGTCTGTAGGTCCACATGTGAGGCACTGGAAGGTTTGTGGAGGGCAGTGGTAATGCTGAGTGCACGATGGCAGTGGGGAAACGGTGCAAGACAGCAGGGGTCGGGAGGATGGGTGAAAGCCAAGTGCGTCGCTTGGCTCTATGATACGGCGGTGGGGAGAAGAGGATGCCACATCCCAGTGCAAAGGGAGAAGCCAAATTTCAGCAAGCAAGGGCCACTGAGCAAAGGTGATGGCATGAGCCAGGATACAGCAGCAGTGGAGGCCCCGCTGGGGGTGATCTGGCCGGGCTGGGAGTAGGCATTCCCCTCTCTTCTCTGCTTCCACGACCCACATGTTTGGCAAGCCAGGGAATGGGGTGGGGAGAGAAGAAATATTACTGGCTTTTTTTCTTGTTTTTTTGCCCTCCCTAAAGCTTATAATTTTACTCCCTTCTCCACTGCATGCAGTAAGAGTTTATCATTTCATCCGCACCACGTTGAATGCCAATAACTGCGATGTATTTCCACATGCTATTTGTGACTCTGGAGGACGCTCCAGGACCCCTTTAACCTCACTCTCCTCGAATGCAGCTTACAGTCCCGGTGCACTGCTAGGCAACCATCCACAGTGAATAAAAACCAGAGAGATAAGCATGTTGAGGCATGACACGGTGCCACATGCCACAGGCATTCTTGAATTCCAGGACACGAGGAAACTTGGAATCTCCAATTTTTGGAATCTCAAGATTTTGGAAATGTGTTCTTGAAGAATTTCCAGGGAAAAAAGTTGACGTTGTCCATGAATCAACACAAAGAGGCGGCTAAGCGCGTGGACTCAGGAATCGGACGGACCAGTGGTCCAACAGGCCAAGGTGTCCAACTGGCAGCTACAGATCTTTGCTCAAGTCTTGTATGTCCTCTAAGTCTTGGGTTTCTCATCTCTCAATGGGGATAATACCTGTGTCACAAATAGCTGGGGACTAAAGGACTTAAAGCATGCAAGGAGCTTCACACAAGAAGTGCAATAAATAGTCAAAAACATGCTACTTTTTTTTAAAGTTGTAACTGTTCTTTTTTTCTTTCTTTTTTTTTTTTTTTACTTTGTTTTATGAATTTCTCCAGGAAAGTTGTTGGTAAATTTGGATTTTATCACGGGCTCTTCTTCCTTAAGCAGCATTAACATAATAGTTCATTTCTGATTTTTGTTTTCTTACCCTAAGCTCAGGAGGGTACCTGAGATACTCGATGTTACTTTACAGGTGAATAAAGACCGTGAACAGCAAAGCAGGAGACAGACCCAGAAGCTGTTCAGTCCTAGTACGCCTTTGCCCTAGCTCTGAACCCCACCTCCCCCCCAGTATTCTGCTGCCTTATTTTCTTTCTTTCTTTTTTTTTTAATTTTATTTATTTATTTGAGAGAGAGAGAGTATGAGTGGGAGAGAGGGGCAGACAGAGAGGGAGAAGCAGGCTCCCCACTGAGCAGGGAGCCCCACACAGGACTCGATGCCAGAACCCCAAGATCATGACCTGAGCCGGAGGCAGACGCTTAACCGACTGAGCCACCCAAGTGCCCCTCTGCTGCCTTATTTTCATGTGTTGTCACCCCCCCCACATGAAACACGCATGCATATGTGCAAACATATATTCTGTCACGTACACCGAAAATAAACAGGAGTCCGACACGCATGTTATCTTCTGGATATCACGAAGCCATACGATTAACTCCTTATACGAAGCTTGCTATTTAGAATTAATTGAGGAAGCGCCCACTACCATTTTTAAGAAACCAGTGATGATTTATGTCTTCACCCTTGTCGGTGTAGCTTCCGCACAAGAACAGATACGCGAATGCTTAAAAATACGTACCTCTTCTACTCTCACCGGAATGGATCCAAATGCGTCGTTGGCGAAGTAAACCGGATAGTAGTTCGGCTTAACCTCTGCAAGGAATACTCCCGAATTGAAAGAGGAAGAAATCCTGGTCATGTGAAGGACAGAGGGAAGTCTAAATGCAAGTGAGGGAGCCTAACAGATGCATTTGCTAAGTTGGGTGGACATTTCTTAACACCGCCTTTCCTTCGAACGGTATCTTATATTCAATATTATACTGGTGGCTGCTTCGAACGATTCTGAGCTCTTCTTGACCTGCTTTACCTGCAGATTAGCAATGTGCTGCTTTATGGGAAATACAGCCATCGGACGAGAGGAACAGAATGAGCATATCCGCTGGAGCATGGCCTGTACATACTTACCACTGCACGCAGACATCTGGCAAGACCTTACGAGAGGGGGCCCTGGAAGGTCCCGGCACATTGTCTCACTGAGGGGGACGCGCCGGCCTTTGGCTGTCAGCCTCTGACACACCTGCTTTCTCCGCTGGGTTCCAACACCACAACTGACGGAACACTGCAACGAGAATTGTGCACCTGTCACATGGAGCGTCTGCAGACAACGCAGCCAACAGCCAAGTCTCTGACGGCACAACGAGAGGG
The DNA here is from genome assembly GCF_002007445.2 of Ailuropoda melanoleuca. Lineage (NCBI taxonomy): Eukaryota > Metazoa > Chordata > Mammalia > Carnivora > Ursidae > Ailuropoda > Ailuropoda melanoleuca. The sequence continues at coordinate 3,041,878 of NC_048226.1, forward strand.
GTCCCACGTGTGGCTGTGCCAGTACGTGAGCCATTTCCTACGCTCGAACCCCTCTTCTTTCTTATTGATAATTCGTTTTTTTTTTAATTTGAGTATACAAGACACACAATGTTACATTAGTTTCAGGCATACAACACAGAGATTGGACAAGTCTATACGGTACTCAGTGCTCACTGTGGTCAGTGCCGTCCCCACCTGTCATCACACGACATCGTTACGGTATTACTACCTGTCTTCCCCACACCATACTTTTCATCTCCATGACTTGTCTTTTTTTTTTTTTTTGACTTATCTTTTATAATACAGGGAGTTCCCTCCCTTCTTTCCTCCTCTCTGAGACAGTAATTAATTTCCAGTAATTTACTGTTATGGGGATTTTTTTTGGCAATGTCATTGATATCTGATTTATTTTTTAGCTATTTACTTATATAGTAAGATGACTGTGCTTAAAAAAAAAAAAAAAGGTACACACCCACGACTGAGACTTCAAGAAACAGAAAAGTATTAAAGGAAGGTTTTTTAAAAACCACTCAAATTACTTTACATAAAATAACAAATATTTGATCATCAGTGTGTGCATAACATCAATATTTGATGATCATTGTGTGTACCTGCAATTTTAATTTAAAAATGTAATGCAGTTTATTAGGTATATTCGAAAATAGGGAAGTAAAGTAGAATTAAAGGAGTTGTTGAACATCCGAGTTGGTTTTTTTTTTTGCCATAACAATTAATTTCCTAAAGAATCCTATAATGTTAAGAAAACTGAAGAAACAATGGGGCGCCTGGGTGGCACAGCGGTTAAGCGTCTGCCTTCGGCTCAGGGCGTGATCCCGGCGTTATGGGATCGAGCCCCCACATCAGGCTCCTCTGCTATGAGCCTGCTTCTTCCTCTCCCACTCCCCCTGCTTGTGTTCCCTCTCTCGCTGGCTGTCTCTATCTCTGTCGAATAAATAAATAAAATCTTAAAAAAAAAAAAAACTGAAGAAACCAACAGGGGATTTAGATGGTGGTTTTTAATGACATGCATTGACTTAGGACAGAAGGCACTGGCCCCTGCTAAGAAGGACGAGGACATAAGACCATTCAGTCCTCCCACCCGTCTTCCGAAGCCCCAGTTAGCCTCTGGGTCATACCATTTAGGTGATGTCAGGATTTCTGATATTTACGGTCTGTTCTGAGATGCGACTGCTGATTAGTCCTAACCCTGTACATAACTGAACTCATTACTCATTTTCCATCGTTTTCATCAGCGTCTGTGTGTTTATGCTGAGTCATCTTGGCCCCGCAGGATTTTGGCGATGGGCTTACGGACACGTATTTTCTGACCACCTCTCCGTTGTCTTTTTTTTTTAATTTATTTTTAATTTTTTATTTGAATTCAATTTAATTAACATATAGAGTATTATTAATTTCAGAGGTAGAGATTAGTGATTCATCAGTGTTATATAACACCCAGTGCTCATCACATCACGTGCCCTCCTTAATGTCCAACTCCCAGTTACCCCATCCCACCACCCACCTCCCCTCCAGCAACCCTCAGTTTGTTTCCTATGATTAAGAGTCTCTTATGGTTTGTCTCCCTCTGATTTAATCTTGTTTTGATTTTCCTTCCTTTCCCTTATGTTTATCTGTTTTGTTTCTTAAATTCCACATATGAGTGAGATCATATGATAATTGTCTTTCTCTGACTGGCATATTTTGCTTAGCATAATACCCTCTAGCTCCATCCACACCGATGTAAATGGTAAGTATTCATCCTTTCTGATGGCTGAGTCATATTCCATTGTCTACATATACCATTTCTTCTTTATCCATTCATCTATCAATGGACAGCTTGGCTCTTTCCATAGTTTGGCTATTGGGGACACTGCTGCTACAAACACTGGGGTGCAGGTGCCCCTTCAGATCACTATGTTGGTATCCTTTGGGATACACTACCCAGTAGTGTAATTGCTGGATCATAGGGTAGCTCTATTTTCAATTTTTTGAGAACCCTCCATATTGTTTTCCAGAGTGGCTGCACCAGCTTGCATTCCCACCAGCAATGTGGGAGGGTTCCCCTTTCTCCACATCTTCGCCATCATCTGTTGTTTCCAGAGTTGTTTATTTTAGCCATTCTGACAGGTGTGCGGTGGGATCTCTGCGGTTTTGAGTTGTATTTCCCTGATGCCTTTCTACATGAAGAACGCCGAGAGGGGCAGATACTTGGGTCAGACTTTCTTTCTCTTCGAACCACGCAGACCCTCTTCCGCTGTCTTCGAGGACGCTACTGTGAAGGTGTGTGTGGCCAAACAGGGAGTTTCTGTTGTGTATCTGTTTGCCCTTTCTGCTCAGACGCCTGTGGGCTCTTTCTTTACCCGTGAAGTCCTGCGCCGTCGGCAGGCTATGTCGCGCTGGGTCATTTTATCTGGGCACATGGTATGCCATTATGATGTACAGACCAAAGCTTTTATCAAAGAAAGTTTTAATTATTATTTGTTATTAATAAATTCCCCTTTATTATCTCTGAATATTTTTCTCTTTCATTTTCTGTGCCATTTGTTCTGTTCTTTTCACAAACGCCAATGCGCTCGGGTTGGCCTCCTCCTCTGTCTTCCACACCCATCGCTGCCTCTGGAAACCAGCACGCATCTGTGCTCTTTCCCTTACACGGAGATGGGGCATTCCAGCCTGTACACATCTCTGTGTTCTGTCTTTCTCTTTAATTTTGTTGTGGTCTGTAATCCGTGTATTTTTTTTTTTTTTTGCCCCTCACTGTTGCAGTTGTCTTCTCCTTTTGTTGACTTACAATCTCTTTTTGAGCTCAAACCTCATTCTAAAGCTACTTTCCCTCCAGACACCATGACCACACTTTCTATGGGAATACAGAGCCTATCTGTTGGAAGAATTCCTTGGGTAATAGATTTGTGATATTACCATCATTCCCGTGACTCTTGCTTGCTCTTCTTTTCCCTGCACCCCGACATCCTCCTTCTCCTTCTCCGTGCCCCGCCTGCCTGCCGCTGCTGTGTTGGTTTTCTGCTGGAGCTGAGTGCAGCTGTGTGCGAACAACGTAGGCAGCGAATGAGCAAGGGCAGCTTACATCTGGGGTGTGCAACACTCTGGCACCACGTCTTCATTTCTGTTGCCCACATGTCTGTTCAGCTCTTGGCATTCGAGTGGCCGGTGTGACTCAGAGAAGAGCGTCTTCCACAACTGGCTCACTGTGGAATAATGCAGCAACTGCGGCCCCTTCTTCCCACCACTTCATCCCTGGCAGCCTTCCTTGGCTGGGAGGCCCACGAATGCCATGTCTCCTTCAGCGCCACCTGCCCTGGGGCTCCGTGGGGACGTTCTCGGGGCAGCTCACGGTTGAGCCCTCGTCTGCCCTCTGTCATCACAGGACTGTTGAAGAGACCTTGGAGGACTGTCGCACGTCACCCTAGGGAGATCTACACCGCACTCGGTGCCCGAGGGACGCTTGCCAGCTCCCAGCCTTCCCCTCTCATTCTGGCCCAGATCTTACAGTCTTTGGCAGGTGTGTTCCATGATTTATAGTTTGGGATTCTGGCCATTTCATTGTTCACTGAAGACAGAGTGTTCCCGCTCTTCCGTCCTCCTTGTGGGTTTTTTGTTGGATTTCAAAGGAGAGGAATGGAATTTTTTAAAAAAAATCCTTTATTGTCGTCTTTAACAGAAAGCCCTGAACTATTAACATTTTTCAGTACAGAGAAAAGCTTTTTGTAAGCTTTTGAACAAATAACTTAAAATTACCATTTATCAAATTATGATTTATTTGTTTAGCCAAGTCAAATCATCATCTAGGAGTTTCCCATGTAATAAAAATTAACGTCTTTTTTTCTTTTTAAAGATGTATGTATGTATGTATTTGGTGGGGGGGAGAGAGTCTTAAGCAGACTCCCTGCTGAGTGCAGAGCGAGCATGGGGCTCGATCCAGGACCTGGAGATCACGACCTGAGCCAAAATCAAGAGTCAGCTGTCCAAACAACTGAACCACCCAGGCACCCCAAAAATCAACATCAACTTTTTAATTTTACTTCACACAACAGTGAGTTACATAATTTCCAGTCTCTACTCATAAGCCATTTCTAATGATAAGTATATAATTTTTTTTCTCCTCATCATGAATGGGAGCATCATTCGTAAGCTGCCTCTCTGGATGGAGGTCTTACATGACCTTGTGTCACTCAGACGTAGGGTGCCATCAGAGAATGTTCCCAACTCAGAAAGAAAGGATGTAACCAAATCAGTGCCATTAATTACAATTCACAAAGCAGCAACCTTATCCAAAGCGTCTACTGTTTCTTCTACAGAAATCGGGTAGATTCCTTTGGAAGAGCTCAGGGGAACAAGAGACCCTGAGTTTTTGCAACTTTGCAATAATTTGTCTGCGATCTTTACACTTGAAGGTCACCTTGGCAGTATATAACATCCTTGGCGCACGTTTTCCTTCTTGTATTTTACTAAATATGTTGTCCCATTGCTTTCTAGTATGAGGTGGTCTCCTCAAGAAGTCTGATGCTAATCCGATTTTCTTGCCCTAGTAAGTGACTGAGACTTTTTGTCTGGCTACACAAACACATTTTCCCTTACCTTTAAAATCCAGTACTTCAGCAGAAGAGGTCTCAGTATTGGCTGTGTTGGGTCCATTTTCCCCGGGCTGTGGTGTGCCTTTTCGATATTGTGATTGATGTTACATGGTGATTTTATTTATAGTCTCGTTCTGTTGTTTTGGTTTTCTTTTCTTGGGACTCTATTAATATTTACACGTTGGATTTTTCTCTTTCATATCTGTTGTTTTTACTTGAATTCTTTCTATATATCTTTGATTATTTTCAATTTCTTCCTTTCTTTCATTTCTCTTATCACACTTCTTTCTAGTTTACTCTCCACTTGTGAAGTTTTCCCATAAGTTGTCTGGTTCTCTCCTGAACCATATCAGCTCTTTCTGTTCACATCCCCCTGTTAACTATTCACCTCATTTCTGGGGTTTTCTGTTTCCAATTTGTTTCTATGTATTTCTTAATTTCTTTTGGCTCATTTCAAAAGAGTAAGTTATACTTTCACATGCCAAATTTTCATGACATTGCTATGTTACTGACACTTTTATCTTACAGTAGCTTTGTATGGGGCTTGCCGATGCTCCTATTTAAATAATTTTTTTTTCTGAACTTTTAGGAAAATGTAAGGAGGTGGCAGTGTTTCAAGGTCATTTTCACTGTTCCCTCTTCTGGTGTTGAGAAGTGTTCAACAGTTTGGCCACAGTTCTAAGACTCATATCTTCTGGACTCTTCTGCTCCCAGAGGTCCAAGCATCCCTTCCCTTCCCCTCTGTGTCCTTTCTCAGCTTGGATTATGGTTGTGGCAGGTCAGCTGGGTACTTCTTCAGCTCTTAGGGGTGTGCGTTCACCTTGTGCTTTCCAATCTTTTTTTTTTTTTAAATGTTTTATTATGTTATGTTAGTCACCATACAGTACATCAGTAGCTCTCGACGTAGTGTTCCATGATCACTGTTTGCATGTAACACCCTGTGCTCCATGCAATACGTGCCCTCCTAAATAGCCATCACCGTCCTATCCCAATCCCCCAACCCCTCCCCTCCGAAGCCCTCAGTTTGTTTCCCAGAGTCCAGAGTCTCTCATAGTCATGCTTTCCAATCCTCTTAAGGCCACACTGGGCCTGCACGATCTTCCTTGTACTCAACCACAGCCTAGGACCCAGCGTTCTCTCTCGGCATCACCAACAGGTCTCAGACCCTGAGATGGAAATGCATCATTGACTTCGGTGTTCCCCAGCTCTTGGCCTACTCTTACCTTCTTTCTGTCAGCCTAGCTGTTAAACTCAAGGCTCCTGCACGGTTTCCGTTACGGTGCATGGTTTGGCCTCGCCCACACGTATCACTTGCGTTAAAGTGGCTGTGTTTTCTTTCCTTTGGCAATCCTAATTGCTCCATTTTCTGTGTTTTTTTTTTTACTTGAAGTACAGCTGACATACAATATTATATCGATTTCAGGTGCACAACAGAGTGATCAGACAGCTCTGCATACATTACTGAATGTCCCCGTGATACGCGCAGTCACCTTCTGTCACCACACAAAGTCATTACAAGGTTACTGATGCTATTCCCTGTGCCATGCTTTTCATCCCTGTGACTTATTTACTTTGTAACTGGAAGTTTGTGGCTCTTTGACCCCTTCACCGTGAGGGATCTGGGGATATTCCACAACCAGGCCGCCATTGTGATTTTGCTTCACTGGAAGCCTCCTGCTTTCAGAGAAACTGCTAGGGACAACATATGCTCATTTATCACGGTATTCATTTTCCTATAGCTTCAACTACCGCTTAAATGCTGACACTTCCCAAAATTAACTGGAGTGCAGATCTCTCCTGAGCTGCAACTCCTTACTGATGCCTTGATAGGCCCTCCAACTACACACACCTCAAAACAGACTCATTTTCCCTCCCTTTTAAGTCACCTCCCAAATGTGTGTATCCTTCCCCAATTCATTTTAAAATGAATGCCAGCTCTAGCCATTGAACACACCCCTCTTTTTTGCTTCTTTCTTACCAGTTCAGTCACCAAATATGCCTGCGACATCTATGCTGGCCATCGCCCACCTCTGTCTACCCTTCTCTACCCAACTGCTTCTTTATTCTCCTTGGTTTTATTCCAACCTCCTCTACAAAGCTCTCCCGGGCTCTTGTTCCTTCCCCCGCCCACCAACACGCCGTTCACACCGCAGCCAGAACCGTGTGCCTAAAAACACTACATTTCACTTCCCTACTCAGAAACCTTCCTCGGTGTCCTCGGCCACTGGAGGGACAAGCCCAACACCTGATGTCCTTCCCGGTCTGACTGCAATGTCTCCTCTCCACCTCGTCCTCCACTTCTCTACTGCATCCGCATCTCCAGCCGCGGGAGACCGGCTACCCCGCCACCTGTGCCTCCGCGTGTGCTCCTGTCACTGCCCGGACACCCTTGGTCTCATTTCCCCCCAGCCTGCACTCGACCTTGAAGAGCCAACTCCACGGCCACGTCTTCCATCACACTTCCCTGGCACCCATGCAGACGTGAGGTCTCCCCTCAATTTCCACGCAGTTCTGTAGATGGGGAGCCTTTTATTGGGCTTGTTACATAATTTCTTGTGTCCACGTCATTAACCTGTGAGTCATGGAACACCACACTCTTGGCTGACTCAGGTCCTGAGGGCCCCGGGTCGTCGACACAGCAGTGTTCGGGCAATGTGTGCTGGTGACATGATGGAAAACGTGAGACTGTGACAACAAGCATGTTCAGTTTAGAAGAAACTTTTAGAAGTCTCTGTATTTTAGTCAACAAGTGTTTACCAAGCACCAAGTGGGATACAGACATGCAGAGGTGGTCCTTCCCTTCTGGCAGCTATCATCTAGTCAAGAAAATAAGGCATATCCATATGTGTGCATGTGTGTGTGTGTGTGTGTGTGTGTGTGTGTGTGTGTATGTATTATTTAAAATAAGTGGAAACAGAGAGAAGTGCACGGACTTGAAGGCACTGGGTATATTTCAAGTGGGTCAAAATATAAGAATAAATTGTCATCTGGAGTCTAAAAAGACATTATTATTCAAGTAGAAAAGTGGACAACTATGAAATTATCAATATTAAGAAACTCATAAGTAATACGACATAATAAAAAGCAAAAGGAAGATTTTAGAATAAACCCAGGAGAGCTGGAATACTCTTTTATTCATAGGAGGAATCCTAATGCACTTGGATCAATCCTAGCTTTACCAACCACCAGTTATGAAGATAAAAATAAAAATAAAAAACACCTTAGAACAGCCCAACCAAGGTTCTCAGACTTTGTGAAAAGGAGTCCAGACACTGGAAATTCTTGAGATCATTTCCATCGTAAGTAACCATCAATAAGCTGAAACTGTCTTATCAACAGGATTGTGTGAGTGTGTGTGTGTGTGTGTGTGTGTGTGTGTAACCCTTTTGCGCAGTGGTGTGCTGGTAAACTCTTCACAAGTTCTTAAGGAGAGAGCACTAACTATAATACTTGCCAGCTTCTGTGGTGTGAATGCTCCCATCGTGGCTGATTTCAAGCTATCAACCTGACATCACTGAGCACAAGGTAGGAGATCACATTTGGTTCTTGCCAACTGGTACGGATGGGTTCCCACACACTATTATTTTCATAAGTCATAATTAGTAAGCCTATTGAAAATTAGAATACCATATTTATAAATCTATGTGTCCAGGACATATCTTGAGCAGTTCTTTGTAAAAATTTCTCATTAAAGAGATCATCTCATTCTACTTAGCATACGGATATATTTCAAGACTTGAAGGTGTCAGAAACTGAACAGGTGTCATAAACTGAACACAGGAGCTGAAGAAGTCAGAGGCAATCACGAGTGTTCAAAAGATGGTGGCGTACCGACAGAGACAGGGAGTGAGGTGGGAGCCGGCTGGGAATGAAGAGGTTGTCTCTTTGCTTTCCCAGGATGAAGACACATCATATTTGGAGAGCTGGGGGCACTGTATTGAACAGAAGGTTAAAAACTGTTCCTGAAGATAGAGAATTATGTATAGGAGTCAGAGAAGAGGTCAGGACACAGAATCAGCTATGGAGGAAAAATGCAGTGATACACATCAAATATCTGGTTGAATATTTGGCTTTTTGGGGATCTGGAAAAAGACAAACCAGTCGACAAGATGTAGTTAAGTAAACAGGAAAAATAAAAAACACCAAGAAACATCATGAAGAAGAATGATGAAGGTAGACAAAATGGTTAAATACGCCATCAAAGCACAGAGAGTAAAGAATGAGGAATGATTTTACTGGATTTCCGTCAAGAAATGGGCCCACAAAACAGGCTGCAAGGGGTCCTTGGATCACAGAAATCCACCATTTGGGAAGACTGCCCCATATATGAGTCAATGCTCCCTTCTTAGAACTTGAAATGCAGTGTAAGACTCGAAGGCTTCTTCTTGCCTCAAACTTAGTTCAGATCTAAAAACTAATGAGCCAACGAATGAACAAAGCCCAAACATGCCATGAATAGAGCTAGTGTCAGGAAAGGGGACTATTCCAGCTGCAGGCTGAGAGGTCTGGCACAGCTCCTCAGCCTCTCTGTGTGCAGGGTTGGTGGCCAGCTCCAATGGAGAGAGGCCTTATCCAGAACCACAAGACAGATGGCTGCCCCCAAGTGAGCCAGTCTGTGGCAGAAGGACTGGTCTGGCAGAAACCTTTGGAGAGGGTGGCAGTTTGGCATCGGAGCCTCTGCCAAAACAAAGCAACTCTGCAACGAAAGGAAATTTCAACTAACAGGGGAAAAGCTGAACCCAGTAGGAAACCCAACGTGTGTGCTGACCGGCCCCGAGACTGGATGTTAGCGTTGGGTTTCAAAGGCTGCGGCTGGCTCTGTCTTCCCGGGCGTGAATGCACTCCCACCCCCGTCCGCATGGAGGTTTTCTAGAGATGCAGCTTTGGCTGGGAGGGGGAAGATGTCTTTCCCGTGCTGGGCTGATCGCTGGGGGTGACCACCAGGTTGCTCTTGCCCCGCCCAGCGGTTGCCTAGGAAACCGACTCACCTGAGGTCCAACCCAGCTCACGTGGGTAACCTTCTCTTCTGTTTCCTCTCATTTCTCCTGGCAAAAAGCCTTCTTCTTCTTCTTCTTTTTTTAAGATTTATTTATTTATTTTAGGGAGAGAGAGCACGAGTGGAAGGCGGTGAGGGAGAGAGAGAATCTCAAGCAGACTCCCCACTAAGCACGGAGTCCGATGCGGGGCTCAATCTCAAGACCCTGAGATCATGACCTGAGCCGAAACTGAAAGTCGGATGCTTAACCAACGGAGCCACCCAGGCACCTCCCCTCCCCCTGCCCCTGCAAAAATGCTCCTAACAAATGATTTGCTCGTCCTTGTTAGCAGGCTTGAGCTTTTCTAAAGATCATCACTTCAACAACACTTTGCTATTTCCCCTGACTTTGCAAAGAATTTTGGGGAAGAATATTGACCTGTTCAGAGCTTGGGAGAGCTCCAGGACCTGTCAGCGATCTCATGGCCACTGGCTGCAAGGACACTCTAAGCCAGACAGGAAAACCGTGCCCCTACTCAGGAAGTAGCTGAAATGCAATACAAATTCGGGTCATTGTGAGTTAAAGCTGGGAAATGCTACATGATTTTAGGGGACAAAAGATTTCACAGAAGAGGGGAGCTCAGACCTGGATCCAGGACTTGAGAGCAAGGACAAGAGCAAAGACACAAATGCAAGCTTGGGCAGACATGTTTGACAGTGTTACTTTGATGATACGTGGCCAGCAAGTGCAAGTTTGCTGTTCAGAGAAAGAAAGGACGGGAGGGGAGCACCACCAGTCTCCATTCTAAAGGGCCAGTGAGAAGAGGGTATTCTAGAAGACAAGATGGAACTGTGAAAGCCTGTTTGTTCTTAGGGAAAAGGAGAAAAGAGAGAAGCAGAATGCTGTATTTTAGAGCATGTGAGGGGTTCTAGGGTTTTCCCTGGCTGCATCCAAGGCAAGATGCCTGGTTTCTCCATGACCCCTGCTCATTTCCTGTCCTTCCCTTCCTGCCGTTTCCCCTGAGGTCAGGGCAGCACTTGCTCAGAGAAATCATTTCCCAGAGCTGTTCCTACCTTGGATACACACTTACGGGCTGAACAACCCTCACAAGGACAAGGGGCAGGTAGGGAAATGCTTCTCGAATGATGATGTGCTTTACAACACCTGGAGAGCTTGCTGAAATGCAGATTCTGATCCTTTAGGTCTGGGCTGGGGGGACTTGAGAGTCCTCATTTCTTATGAGCTCCCAGCTTGTAAAGAGATGCCCATTTGCTTGGTCCCTGCGGTGCACTCAGTGTAGCAAGGAGATATAGCACCACAATGCTAAGCGTTTTCTCCACGACAGCCTAGGCCTCCCCTCCCTGCAGTTCTGTCCCTAACCTCATGGACAAGGTAACCGGAACCTTCACCTCCACTACTGGGGGAGTGGCAGGACCTCACTCTCAGGGCTTAGCGGGGTGACTGGAATAAATATTGCCTTCCCACTAGCCTACCTAGATACCCTCCTGTCTAACCTTTGCCCATTTCCCCCTGCCTGACCCAGTCTCAAAGGAATGCTTCTGCCTTGGGGCCTCCAACGTCCCTTATACACAAAGCAGGGGAAATAGAGCAAACGAGCTTTTTCAGATGAAGATCCCCAGGGCAGTTTTCTACCTGTCCTTCCCCATCCCTAGCCTGAGAAAGATGCCTCGCCTGTAACAGGCACACCTCTCAGTCCAGGCCCTGACTGTAGGAGGAAACAATTCTCCTGTCCCTCACGTCACTGGCCACGGGCATGGGCTCTGGCTCCTTGGGAGCTGGACAGACCCTGGGAAGATGGGTTCATTGCTTGGGCATTTTCTGACGGTTTAGGGAAGCATCTGTCGACTCTCAGTGGCCTGCATGAGGCCAACGACCAGTAGCTTGTCAATTAAGATAGATTTTGAATACTAGCTCTTAATTGAGCTAGGCAATTAAAACAAGGAAAATATAAAACTGGAGAACGTGCAGGCAGAAGTCCTATCAGTCCAACCTATGCCAGGAGCATGTGCATTTGCCCCTGGGAGGATCACAAGGGCACACTGTGCTAGGTGTTTCTGTCCTAATACCTCATGTTATCCTCCCAGCAACTGCTGCATTTAAATAAAGGAAAATGGGGCTCTGGCAGCTTAAGTATGTTGAACCCGGTTTTTAGGCAATAGAGCCGGAAATCCACCGTGGGTGTGTTTGGCACAAAAATGCTTTTGCCTGAAAGACATGAGAGTACGCCCTTTGTACTAACCTCAAATCACACACACCTGGGCCTGAATCCTGGCTCTACCCTTGGGAAAGTCACAAGTCCTCATCGACAGACACGGACGTGACGCTGGCTTCGGGCGCCCTCGTAGGATGGTACGATGAGATGAGCATAACGGGGTTTGACTGTGCCCAGCACTGAACGCTGGACTCAGGGAAGTTCAGCAAAGCCAGCGACTGCCCTTTCCTATTTGTCGAGATGATTTCTGATGTCGGCTTGCCTCTCTACCCCCACTGGAGGCCCCGGGTTACGTACCCCAACCGCATGCTTCCAGGTCATCTTGTGGAGGCAAGACTCTATTTAGTGTCTGAAGCAAAGAAGGGGCAAAAAAGAGGAGGGGCGGCAAGGGGGGAGTGGCCCTTACCTTCGACCAGTCTCCCACGGTGATATGCGGAGGGCAGTCTGTTCTGGCACAGGACTTATGGGAAGATGCCTTGGGTCCTTGGCACAATTCATCGGACAGATTCAAAAAGCTGCCATCCGTTAACAGCTGCCGACAGGTGACTCTTCGATTGTGAGTTCCCCCACCACAGGTCCTGGAACACTGAGAAGATGGAAGGAGGGGGAGTCAGGGCTCTTGCAGCCATAGGTATGGCGGGCAAAGGGGGCCCCAGGCTGCCATATTACCTGCTGCCATTCTTCAATGTGCCAGCTAGGAGGGCAATCAAACTGATTGCACGCTTGTAAGGCATGCGGCTTTTCGTCTCCACATTCCTCGGCGGGGGCGGGGGACTCCCCGGGATGCAGGCAGTACACCTCTCGGGTCTGGATTCCCACTCCGCAGGTAGCTGAGCAGGGGCCCCAAGAGCCCGTGTGCCACCTGCATCAAACACAACAGGGGAAGTCGGAGTGTTCGGTGAAACCACGTGCAATGGTCAGACATACACGATTTCAAGTTCTCGGGGCGTCCGGACTTCACGCTCCACGTGCGGACCCCAGAGCCACAGCGTCCCCACCGCTAGATGTGATTAAAATACAGAAACGTAATGTTTAAAGGCCAGAAATATCGGGAAAGTGTTTAAAGGTTTTACCCATTTGGGAAAGCACAAAAGCAGCAGATTTCTCCCCATTCTAGCATACCACCTATCCATAATAAAAGCTTGGGTTTTGTTTTGAATAGAGCCCCAAGGCAAGCATGATTTATATGGGTGTCAAAAGAAATTTTAAATGCTTAAAAGCACACTTCAGGAAATTTTCGGGGCACCTGGATTCATTATTTGGAATATCCCTAAGAAAATTCTTCTCTGTTAGGATTGGATTTGCAACACATACATAATGTGATTCCTTTCCAATAAGATCTTGGAAAAATCAGGTTTTCTCATGAAACATCTGTAAAAATGAAAAACCAGGGCAGCTGCTTTTGATACATATTTCCAAACTGCATTCAAGGAAGATTCTCTCAATTCACACTCCCAATAGAAGCATGTGAGAGTGCCTGGCTTCCTACACCCATACCAACGCTGAACCATCTCTCTCCCCTCTGATGGGTGAAAAGTTGTACATTATAGTTATCTTAATTTGTGGATATTTAATTATTAGTGAACATGGATTTTTAACTAGTTACTGCAGAGCTATATCACAAGGAAATAATTTCAAAATGCTTAAAACTGACATAAAAGGATGTTTGTTCCAAGGTAGTTTGTAATAGCAAAATAAAACAAAATAAAATAAAGTTTTACAAAATGGAAGGAAACAATCTAAATGTTCTACAATAAAGGATAAAATAATTGAATACTCATACAGCACAATGCTAGCAGCCGTTAGAAAAGCAGAAGTATAATTATTGACGTAGAAATAAATTTATGATATATTTTTATTAGAAAACAGATAAAAATACCTTATAATATTGTTTTATGACTTTATAAATGCAGAAAAAAAGTCCGTATAATTACACATCCAAATGTTAACAGCGATGGTCTCTAAGTGATAGGATTTTTATTTTCTTAATTCTTGCCACTATTTTCACATGATTTTTCTTAAAATAAACATTCATTACTAGAAAAAGTAAGTTGGTTCTTTGAAAAAAAATAGTGTTAATCTAAAGGGGACTTTCAGCTCTTCTAATTTCTAATTTTCCATAATAAAAATGTTTTACTCGAGGAAATAAGAGGATAAATAAAAAATGAAAAATATTTGAGACAAATACAATGGGACAAAAATATTAAAATTTTTACTTGTGAAGACAAAAGTTCACAATGAAGATATCATAATCATACAAGACTGAAGACTGAATAAAAAAGCATAAATATGTATGAAATACAGTTCTTAGATATAAGAAAAATGGAAGGATAAGTAATAAAAATTTTTAAAGGCTATAAAAATACTACTGTAAGCCCCTGATATATCAAGAAGGCAACTCTTAATAAGAATATAGAAGATTGGGGCATCTGGGTGGCTCAGTTGGTAAAGCATCTGACTCTCGAATTTGTTTAGGTCATGATCTCAGGGTCATGGGGTGAAGCCCCACTTTGGGCTCCGCAGTCAATGGGGAGTCTCTCGTTCCCTCTCCCTTGGTCTCTGTCTCTCCCCGCTCCTGTGTTTTCTCTCAAATAAATCTTTAAAAAAATAAATAATAAAAAATATTATTATAAAAAAATACATAGAAAACCAGATAACACATTTGAAAACCTTGCTTAAGTAAATAACTTTTCAGGAAATTACAAAAAGTTCTATTCAAGAAAGGGACTAGATTCTATTAACTCTGTGGTTGAGTTCCTACGTATTTTCAAGAAACAGGTGAATTCCCATGCCATTTTAGAAATTTCAAAGTGAAAAAGAAGATTAAAATATTTTAATGCATCATGAAGCTAGGAAAAACCTTGAGCACAAAATCTGACAAATACATATAAAATTTTTTTACATGTAATTATATAGTCCAAATCATAAATCCTAAGTAAAACAGAACCAAGTTAATCAAAAGATTAAAATACTACATAGTACATGCTATGGCATGAATGGTTGTATCCCTTCCCAAATTATTATGTTGAAGTCCTAATCTCCAGTGTGATAATATATTTGGAGACTGGGACTTTAGGAATTAATTGGGCTTAGATAAGGTCATGGAGGTGGGGTGCTCATGATGGGATTAGCGCCCTTATCAGAATAGAAGCTAGAACGCTTGCTAGCTCTCTCTTTCTGCCACAAAGAGACAGGGAGAGAAGGCAGCTATCTGCAAGCCAGGAAGAGAGCTCTCATCAGAAACTGTGCCCTGCTGGAACCTTGATCTTGCACTTTTCAGCCTCCAGAACTGTGAGAAAACAAATTTTGTTGCTTAATCTACACAATCCGTGATATTTTGTTATCACAACTTGAGCTGATTAATACAGTATGTTTTCTGACCATGGTGGATCTATATTAGACAATCCCCAAATATTTATAAGTTATGCAATAATCATCTAAATTACTCATGGGACAAAGGAGAAACCACAATGGAAATTAGGTAGTATTTTTTAAAGGCAGGTTAATAAAAATATGAAGTGCTAAAATCTGTGGAATGCAGCTAAAGCCATGATTATAAGAAAATCAATAGCTTTAAATGAATACTGTAAAAAGAAACACTGAAAATCATAATCGAAGTACCCATTTCAAGAAGTCAAAAAAATACAGTAAATTAAGCAAAAAAAAAGTAAAAGAGAGGAACAAAATATATGAGAACAGATATGAATGGACCAGAAAATTTAAAAAAAGTTGCCTCTTCAAAAGACTAATGAAATTGATAAATTCAGGGGCGCCTGGGTGGCTCAATCGTTAAGCGTCTGCCTTCGGTTCAGGGCGTGATCCCGGCGTTATAGGATCGAGCCCCACATCAGGCTCCTCCGCTATGAGTCTGCTTCTTCCTCTCCCACTCCCCCTGCTTGTGTTCCCTCTCTCGCTGGCTGTCTCTATCTCTGTCAAATAAATAAATAAAATCTTTAAAAAAACTTGATAAATTCATGGTGATTTATGAAGAGCAAAAAGAATGAACCATAAATTACCAACATCAAGAATTAAAGAGAGAATCTCAAAGGCATTAAAAATAAAGAGTATAAGTGTGCAATGAAAATCAGCATATGTAAATAAATTAAAAAATTTACATAGACTGAAAATATTCCCACAAAAACCAACTTATCAAAACTAACACATAAATGTAGAGAAATCGGACTAGTCCTATATCTATTAAATTAAATTTGTAATTTAAAATATTTAAAAAATAAACTCAAGTGCCAGATACCTTCCTTGGTGAAATTCTACTAAACATTTAAGGCATAAATAATTGCAACCTTATATAAACTCTCCAGAAAATATAAAAAGAGTGAAAACTTTCCCAACTCATTTAGGTCAATGTCACTCATAAACACAGATGTAAAAATACTAAACAAAATATTAACAATGAAGTGATATATAGAAAGAATATTATTACATCACGACGAACTTGGGTTTACTCCAGGAAGGCAAAGTTGTTTCAGTGTTAGAAAATCAATCAGTGTTTATGATATTAACAAAACATAGGAGAGAAATCATGCGATCAATTCAATAGAGGCAGAAAAACATATGATAAATTTCAACAGATATTCATGATTGAGAACTTTCTTAATCTGAATAAATGCATCCCAAAAAGCAAGAGGTGGTGGCGGGGTGGAGCAGGAGTATAGAGCAAGATATATGCATTCCTCTCTGTTTCAAAAAAAAAAAAATAGCAATGACAGTTAACAAAAGACATAAGGGTAAAGCTATTTTCCCGTACAAAACAAGCATCTCATCTCAGTAAACCAGAAATCAATTGGAAGCACAGTGCTAAAATGGACTAAAGTTGTCTAGGTTTAGTGGATGCCAAGATTAGAAACTTACAATGGCAGCTGGGAGTTCAATTTGTATGGGAAAATTAAACAAAGTGCACCACAGTGAAGGGGGTGACTGAAACACAGTGAGAGGGTCACTTCTAGAAACACAGTAGGGCAAGACTCCCTAACCCATAATTGAAGGCTAGAAAAAAAGTAGCCTGTGTGTGTGGTTGGAATTGATCAGCTGCCTGGGATAATATAAAAGAATGGAGATAACCTGGAGCCTGCTTAATTTTTTCTAAGGATTTGAGAGACAGAGAGAGAGAGAGAGAGCAGGGGGAGGGGCATAGGGAGAGGGAGAGAGAATCTCAAGCAGACCCTCCGCTGAGCACAGAGTCTGATGCAGGGCTGGATCTCACGACCCTGAGATCATGACCTGAGAGGAAACCAAGAGTCAGATGCTTAACCGACTGACCTACCCCAGCGCCTCTGGAGCCTACTTATTGAGCGAAACTATCATATAATATTCTGGGAGGGGTTCTCCAATAGTTCACCTGGGATGAGAGCCTAAAGGAAGTAATATGAGACCTGGTTCTGATTTGAGGATCTTGAGGAGAGGTATTCATTCAAGTAAGCATAAAACCCCCAAACAGGAACACTTAACTTCCATTCAATATGAGCTTGCAAACCAAAAGGTCCAAGGAGAGAAAAAAAAAATTAATGACATGAAGATAGCAAACACACTCACAACAGATGAAAGAATTCACTCCTAAAGAAATAGAAATAACAATAGCACGACTTGTATAGCATGTTCTATTTACCACATTTGGTTTTAATATAATACGTTATCTTTATAGTGTCTGACAAAACCTTTAATATAACTGTGTGGGTTTTTTTTTTTTTAATTCTTAGAGGCTAATAGTGATCCAGGGAATAGCAGATTACTTGCTTGTGCTTACTTCTGTTCCCTTCCATCCACACCCCCCCCCAAAAAAACTACTGCTATCTTCTATTTTTAGAGTTACTGTTGGAATTTTAAAGGACCTATTTTTAAATTTTTTTAATTTAAAAATAACATATAACAATTAACATATAATGTATTATTGGTTTCAGAGGTAGAGGTCAGTGATTCATCAGTCTTATATAATACCCAGTGCTCATTACATTATGTGCCCTAGTTAATGCTTATCACCCAGTTACCACATCCCCCACTTCCCCTCCAGTAACCCTCAGTTTGTTTCCTATGATTAAGAGTCTCTTACGTTTGCCTCCCTCTCTGATTTCATCTTGTTTTATTTTCTCCTCTCTTCCCCTATGATTCTTTTGTTTCTTAAATTCCACATATGAGTGAGATCATATGATAATTTTTTCTCTGATTGACCTATTTTACTTAGCATAATACCCTTTAGTTCCATCCACGTCATTGCAAATGGCTGAGTGGTATTCCATTGTGTATACAGACCACATCTTTTTTTTTTTTTTAAGATTTTACTTATTTATTTGACACAGAGAGACAGCCAGCAAGAGAGGGAACACAAGCAGGGGGAGTGGGAGAGGAAGAATCAGGCACCTAGCGGAGGAACCTGATGTGGGGCTTGATCCCAGAATGCCAGGATCACGCCCCGAGCCAAAGGCAGATGCTTTAATGATGGAGCCACCCACATGCTCCTAGACCACATCTTCTCTATCCATTCATCTGTCAATGGACACCTGCACTCTTTCCACAGGTTAGCTATTGTGGACATTACTGCTATAAACATTGGGGTACAGGTGCCCCTTCAGATCACTACATTTGTATCTTTGGGGTAAATAACCAGTAGTGCAATTGCTGGATCATTGGGTAGCTCTATTTTCAACTTTTTGAGGAACCTCCATACTGTTTTCCAGAGTGGCTGCACCTGCTTGCATTCTTAAAGGACCTATTTAACTAGTAGCTCTAGAGTTAATCAAAATCATTTCCATTTCACAAATAAGTTAAGGAGCTTAAAGACTCTAATCACCACCCTCCCCCAAAATTTTACCAGGCTTTGTTGTCTGACATTTATTTCTTTTTTCAAACCCATAAATCAGATATTATTATTGATTTACACAGTCAGTGACTTTCTTTTAGATGAAGTATCTTTACAATGTATTTTGCTCATCATTCATTCTTATATTCTTGTATCTTTCTTCCAGGATCAGTTTTCTGCTTAATGAATATACTCTTTTAAAATTATCTTTAGTGAGAGTTTGCTGATAGTAAAGTCTCCTGGTTTTGTTCACTTAGAATGTCTAACATAATAGCAGTTAACATTTATAGATTACTTACTCTGTGCCAAGCTCTTTTGTAAGTAATTTACCTGTATTAATTCATTTGGTCCTCACATAAACTGTAAGGCTCTAGTTTGCTGACCCGTGGTGTGTAAGGATATATATGTAAGTATATAAGTATATACTACTACAATCTGAAAATATCCTGTTTCACTAAGTATGCAATACTAGGCTGATAGTTATTTTCTTTGAATGATTTCAAGAAAATATTCCTTGTTGGCAAGGAGAAGAAAACTCTATATTTTGTGGCTGTTGTTCCTCTTGTAGATCTTTTCCCTCTGGTTGCTTTTGAGATATTTTCTTTGTGTTTGAAGTCCTCAGACTCAACCATCATGTGTTTAAGTGTTTACTTCTTTTTATTTTTCCTGCTTGGGATTTGTTGTCACTTTAGACTCTTAGGATTCATATTTTTCATTAATTTTGAAATATACTCAGTCATCTCTTTGAATATTACCTCTGGGTTTTTTTTTTCTTCAGCTTCATTTAGATATATTTTATACCCTCTCAATATTTTCTCTCTCTTACCTCTAGTGTGTATTTAACATACCTCATTTGCTCTCTGTGCTTTATTCTGGATAATTTCTTCAGCTCTCTCTTCCAGTTCACTTGTTAACCCCAGTCCATAACTTTGAAGTTCTGATGATTATATGTTTTTAACCTATAGATATTCTATTAGGTTAAACCAGATGAAATTGCCAGTATGGGACCTTTTTAATTGATAAAATTGGAAATTTCATATAATGCAACCTAATATTTGGTTCTTAAAAAAATTTCTAGATATTTTTGATAGTTTGTTATTCCTAGGTTAGGTTTTCAATTTTCTGTCTTATACCTTAAGTATTTTATTTTACTTTTTTTAAAAGAGTTTATGTATTTATTTGACAGAGACAGTACAAGGAAAGGGAGGAGCAGGGGGAGAGGGAGAAGCAGGCTCCCACTGAGCAGAGAGCCTGACTTGGGGCTCGATCCCAGGATCCTGGGATCATGACCTGAGCTGAAGGCAGAGGCTTAACCGACTGAACCACCCAGGTGCCCCACCTTCAAATATTTTAAACAAACTTACTTTATATTCCTACCTGATAATTCCAATATCTAAGGCCCTGTATATCTGATTCAGGTTTTCTCCCCCACTGATTCTCACACATTGTTTCTCCATGAATTATTTTTTTAAATTTTTTTTGTTGTGAGCTCACTAATTAGGTCTTTGTGGGAATTTTAAGTGTGGAGGAGAAGACACATTCTTCCACAAAGGGTGTGCATTAACTCTTGTCAAGAGCAATGTGAATTAATTTTTCAGATCACACAGAGTGAATATGAACCTCATTCCTACATAAAGGGTGATTTGTAGTCTTTAAGTTCTCAGAGGAGTCCTTTTTTTCCCCTTTGTGTACAGGTCGCTTTTATTTTTATTTATTTTTTTAAAAGATTTATTTATTCGACAGAGATAGAGACAGCCAGCGAGAGAGGGAACACAAGCAGGGGGAGTGGGAGAGGAAGAAGCAGGCTCCCAGCAGAGGAGCCTGATGTGGGGCTCGATCCCAGAATGCTGGGATCACGCCCTGAGCCGAAGACAGACGCTTAACTGCTGTACCACCCAGGTGCCCCTTATTTTTATTTTTTTAAATAATTTTTTATTATGTTATGTTAGTCACCATACAGTATATCCTTAGTTTTTGATGTAGTGTTCCATCAGAGGAGTCTTATTTTAACCTACTTTACTGAGGTATGACTGATATGTAAACAGTTGTATATATTAAATGTATACAACTCAATGAGTTTGGGAATAAGTACACCTGTGAAACCATGAGCACCATCAGGGCTATAAACACATCCATCCTCTCCCAAAGTCTCCCTCCGTCCCTATTCTTATTCTCAATCTTTAGCATTATCGTCATCATTATTCTTATTCTGGGTTAGGTAAGAACACCTAACATAAGACCTACTGTCTTACCAAATTTGAAGTATACAATAACACAGTATTGTTAGCTATAAGCATTATGCTATAGAGTAGATCTCCAGAACTTACTCACTTCGCATAACTGTAACTTTGCACACTTCGACCATTACCTCCCATTTCCCCTCCTCCCAGCCCCTGGCAGCCATCATTCTACTCTCTGCTTCTGTAAATTTAACTACTTTAGATTCCACATATAAGTGAGATCACACAGCATTTTTCTGTGTCTGGCTTCTTTCCCTTAGCATAACGCAGGGGAGGATTTTTAATTCCTTCCACTCAGAGGCAAAGCCAAGACAGATAATTTTCCTTGAGATCTGCCTTTTTGGGGTGGGTTTTTTTCCCTCCAATTTGTTTTTCACTGAGGTAGAGCCTGGCTTCATACGGGAATCTCCATTCCATTCCTTATTTCCTGGAGATCCAACAATTTGTCTGTTTCCAGAAAAAAAAAAAAAACATTAAAGCCTAAGGTCTAGATTAGTGGGATTGGCAACTGTCCCCCATGGAAGCACTAACTTTAATACAAGGCTACCATGCTAGATTCATGCTATAGCTTCTTTCTTTCTTTCATTCTTTCTTTGTTTCTGAGCATTTATCTTACTTTCTTACAAGCTTAGTTTTAACATCAAGTTGTTTTATACATATTTTATTCAGTATTTTAGAATATTTTAGTAGAAGGGCATTCAGTTTATCTAGTCCATCACTTGTCTAAAAATGGACATTCACATTCACATACTTAAAAATATATTTTAGCAAGTTTAGCTCTAGGTTGGTCATGATTTCCCCAGAGTACTCTAAAGACATTACTTCTTTGCTTTTTGGGAACTTCAGTTGTTAAGAAGTTGTTAATAGTTGATATGTCTTTTAGGTCTTGTAGCTCTCAAGATTTTCTTATCATGTTTGACTTTCTGCAGCTTTGCTATTATGCATCTAAGTGAGATTTATTTTCATTTATTTTTCTTGATACTAGGAGTAGACATTTTTTCTTAAGTTTTAGTAAACAGTTTATTTAATATCTTGTTTCTCTGCCATTACCTCCATATTTCTTACTTTTCTTCTCTTTTCCCCAAATCTTCAACTTTCTGTGCTTTCATTCTTTTGGCTTCTTCAGCACTACCTTCAAGGCAACAATTTTTTCTTCAATTGTCTGTAGTTTACTTATTTCTCACTGGCTTTTAAAATTTCCAAGTTGTGTAACTGGTTCTTTTTAAGATTCACCTATTGTGACTATATTTCTGCCTATGTCTATTTCATAATCTCCAGTTCTTTTTTTTTTTTTTTTTTTCAAAANTCTCCAGTTCTTAATCTGGATATCATTTACCAATTTATATCACCAAAATCTCAGTAACACTTATAGTCTTTTTCAGACTGTTCTTATACTTTCATTTCATGGGGAATGAATACAACTTTCAACTACTGACTCTGTTGACTATCTTCTTTAGTATTAGGTTTCTTCATGTACTTTGGAGTTTCATTTTGCAGGCTTGATGTGGTTTCCCTCTCCCCACCTCCCTTAGTCCTTTTCTCTGACTCTTAGCCCTCCCTGTCTACACTGTTGTTTACTACTATCTAGCCCTCCAGCGTCTCCAGTCTAGAACCAAGTGTCATATGGACAGCATGGCACAAAAGCACTGTGAAGGCACTGAGGATCCAATCCATGAGCCAACATGTAATTTGGGGCTGAATCGCTGTGTCTGTTCTCCGTCTCCCCAGGCAAGTAGCCTCATATATACAATGGCTTCAGGTTGTGATCAACAGCAGCTTTTTCCTGCTTCCATTCACAGTGAATGTGGGTCCATTCTAATCAGTCAAAAGGAAGATGTTCAGGCCCTACTCTCTATGGAACTGAACTCTCATGTGCCCTGACTGTTCTGGGGCCTCAAGTCCACAAGAACCACGGGTCTGTTTCCACTTACCACTTCACATTTCCTTTCCTTTCCTGGCCCAGATAGTTCTTTTCATGATATTGCCCTGGGTATGCTGTTTTAATTTCCCTGCTCTTATACTGCATCTATCATTGATCTGTATTTGGAACAGAATGTGGAATTAAAACACCAGCTTAATTGGAAGCCTACTAATTAGTAGACTGTAACTGATTATATCTAAATTTCCAGTAGTTTTTGAGGTGAGGGAAATCACCAACAATAGAAATACACATCATATTTTGATGATAATCGAGTTATATGGATAACTAATTAAAAGGATGTGGTTTCACTGTCAATTCAGCTTAAATATATAACTTACTTGGAGTGACTTCTGGATAATCATCTTTCAAGAAAGTATATAGCTAGAAGAATCCATTAGAGGCACAAGGGACTGGAAATGAAACCACTGTGATTCAAGAAATGGGGAACCGTTTCTTCTTAACAGACAAAAGACTAATACAGAATTTTTACAATTCAAGAATTGGGTAACAAGTAGGTAGAGAAACACATCGCTCCTGCCTCTTGCTTTCTGACTTCCCTCCCTAGCAGTGCTGACTGCTGTCAGAGAAGAAAGCTCTCCTCAGATGAGTGGGACCATTATGTAACCCTGCATGTTTCTACAAGCTGCTGGCTCTCTCCTGGAAAAAGCAAACTCCATAAATAGCAGACACTCAGCAGTTATAGCATAGACCAGGGGGAGTAACCCCGTAAGAGCAAATAAACATACAACACCCCACCTTGGAGAGTCCAGGCTAATACATCAAATGCATTTGCCTTTGGGTAAATAAAGACCCAATCTCAGTGGTAAGTTTCACCCTGGGGTGATGTTTTACTGCTATTGCCCTTGGAGTCAGTAAATATTTGTGTGGAAAATATTATGCAACACCCTGTTCCTGTTATTCCTACACCACTGTTTCTAGAACCTAAAACATTTTTGTAAACTTACCTTTACTTTGGCACCAACCCTTTGTCTCTGCTGGGTTTTTTCCAACATAACTCTCAACCTTCGAAAAGTTTATTAAATTTGCAATTTTGAAACGAGGAAGAGTATTTCCTTCACATAAAAACAGACTCTTAATTTTGCAAAGTGGCCAAGATGTATTGGGCTTTATTATTTCTAGCTTGGAAAGAAGCTCTGTGGGCAAGACAGTGCTGGAGAAGATAGTGTGCAATCATTCTTGCTGAGGCCCAGCGATGAGGGGATGGGAACGCTGCTGCACACAGGACAGGTCAGCACACTTTTCTCAGTAGCCTTAAGAAACAGGGTCCAGACTCGCTACTAAAACGTGCTCCGGTTTGGTGAGCAAAGGAAGGGCAGCACTGCAGACTAAACGCAACCCTGCCATGCCCTCCTGGGCAGGTCAAGGGAAGGCTGTTGTTCTTAAAACTAAAATGAACTCTGAGCATTTGCAACTACTCATGAATAGACAGGAGGATCCCCGCAGAAAGACTGGACACAGTTCTGAAGATGTGAGTAAAAAAATGCAACTTGAAAGCGCCCTCAATAACAAAAGGCTGGAGTATATAGGAACTTGCTGGCCACAAAGTTCAGCATCTTCCGTCATTACTCAGATGAAGAAGCTGGACCCAGAGGGCTAAGGTACCTGTCTGAAATTCCTGGAGGGGGTGGATCTGGGGCACCACCCCATGCCCCCAACCTGCTCCCAGTCCTCTCAACTATAAAGAGATCCCCTCTATCAAGGGTCTTAGCATAGGGTCCTAAGTGATCACTTTCCTGGGAGAGATTTAACTTGTTTTATGGTAGAAAAGGGCTCCAGACAGCGGGCATGGTATGTGCAAAGGCCTGAGGCATGAATGAACATGAGAGTGGGTCACGGTGAAAATTTACCATGGCTGCTGAGGATGTTCTCAGGGCGTTGTGCGTGTGTGTGCGTGTGTGCGTGTGTGCAAGCACGTGCATGTGCATGTGCTGAGGGTGGTAGTGACAGGAGATGTGGTTCAAGAACCTAAAAGTAGGGTCACAAAGGACCTTACAGGCTATTATGAATTATTTCCCCACAAAAGTTGTTGAAGCTCTGACTCCTAGTACCTGCAAATGTGATCTTATTTGGAAACAGGGTCTTTGCAGATGATGAATTTAGAGGAAGTCATTAGAATGGGCCCCAATCCAATATAAGTGGTATCCTTATAGAAAGTGGACATTTGGACAAAGAGACAAACAAAAGGAAGACAATATGGAAACATGGGGAGAACAGCATCCACAAGCCAAGGAACGCCTACCAACAGCTGGGGGAGAGCCCTGGACCAGGTCCTCCCTCCCAGCCTTAGAAAGAGCCAACCCTTCCAGCCCCTTGATCGCAGACTCCCCAGCCTCTAGAACGGAGACAATAAACTTCTGTTGTTTAAGCCACCTCATCTACGGCACTTTGTGACAGCAGCCCTAAGAAACTCACACACATGCTGCACTAAAGAACATGGGCCGTGATCCACAGTACGGACAGTTACCGGAGGGTTTTATGTGGGAGCTTCACACGGTCACAGCAATTTAGAAAGATCTCTGAAGGTCACACTTGTGCATATGGATCAGGGCAGGAAACACAAGAGGTGGGAACTATTGAAACAGTTCATGCAAAATACCTCTACATGAGGGCTGCAGCAGTTATGAATGGCTGGGGCAGATTGCTAAGAGGTTGAGAGAGAAAGCATCACAAATCGTGTCCATGTCATCAGAGGAGAAGTGAATCCAGAAAAAGCTACTTAATGCAAAGCCACTTGAAGAAGGGACTCAAATTCTATGATAAGCAGAATAAATAGCAGGGAAATGTATGATCTGGACTTCATCTTAAAAAATTAAACTAAAAATTATGAAATCAAATTATTTATCTAACCCTGAACATAATGTAGGTGGTCATTGCAACTGAGTGCGCTCATTCTTAGAATGAAGAAAGAATGGATTGTTTTGTATTTTCTCTCTTTTTTTTTTTCTGAAAAAATTATATGATGACCCACTACAACTGTCTTCACTTTCAGAGGAAGATCAGAACAGGGTTGTTTTTGCAAAAGCAAAACCAAGTTTCACCATTGTCCTCAGTCCCCTGCTGAGCAAATCCCTCTCATTTGAAGCATGCTTTGTGTTGGCACCTGTGTCCATTTTCTGTTTAATTGTCCACCTGTGCCCATGTCCCCATTTGTCAATGACTTGGGCTAGAAAGAAAAGACACAATCAGGTGAAGACTAGCTTTCTGTTGATACGGAATAAGATCTGAAGTTAGAAATAAAGCACACTCCAAATTTAGAGGTGACAGTTTCTTCTTTTCACTTTTCTTTGTTGATGGCTACAGAACTGCATGCTTAGCCAAACTGTAGTCACCATTTAGGGTTTGTATAAATTCCAAATAATTTCGTTTATAGTCTTCTTTCCAGAAAGAGAGTGCCGGCTGGTATCGAGAAAGGGGAGGTGGTGCATGATTCCAGCTTCATGGGAAAACGTATTGGGAGAGTAAACCATGTGTCTTCCACTCGCTGTGTTTCCCCTTGTCCCTCACCCAGGTTTGGACAGGTGGCCATCTGCTCCCATCTGCAAAGCCACAGGGGCGGGATGTGTCAGGGAAGGAAAACAGAATCCCCTGGCTTTTCCAAAAATATCTGAGTCAGTGTTTCCAGTATTAGAATAAGAAACGATTGAGAAACACAGATAAGTAATTTGGATTACGAGGGCTTGCTTGTACCCTTAACAGAAGTGCCATTTCTCCAAAGATAAAAGGGACACACCAACTAGATACACACTCAGCATTATACCCATACGATCGCTGCTCTTGGAAAGCTCCGGACACACCTGACAAAACAGGCATCCTCAGCGGGGGTTAGACCGAAGCTCCCTGAAACCCCTCCTGTATGTCTCTTCTGCAATCTTGGATCATTCCGGAATGCAGTAAGCATTGGGGGGGGGAGGGGCGAGTGGGGCAGGGAGGGAAGCAGAGTTCCCTGTGCTGTTTCTAGACCTAGGTCCTAACTGCTTCTCAGCGGAGCACAGCCACGATGGCTCCAACACGAGTCAAGAAGCCCCTGGGATTTCCTTAGCCTACAACTGTCAGCAATATGGTCATGGATATAAAACACCGTGCCTGCCTCATTGGACGGGTGGCTCTCACTACGGCGAAGCGCACATCGGAGCCAGTGTCCTCCAGAGACTGTGCTGGTTGAAGAAGCAGACTCAGAAGAAAAGGTCCCGTCTGCAGGATGGGGAGGGCGGACTCTTAGGGTGGACATGCTTATTCTCTCCCCACCCCCATCTCCCTCAGACCAGCAGGGCAGGGGTTTTTATACCACAGCCAACACATTTCACAGAATCAAAATCAGAAGGGTCAAGAGAATTCCAGAACCAAACTTATTTCCTGATTAAACATAAAATACACCTGTCCTTACTCCAGTATGACCAGAGGGATACAATCATCTTCCTCAGTCACTTAGGTTCCCAGATGTCGCAAACTTGACTTTAGGGAATAAAGGTACCTCATTAGATGGGCGATATGATTACGGAGAGGCAGTTAAGAGATTCTGGCAAAGAGGGAGGGGAGTGGACTGAGAATGAGTGCTGTATTTTTGGCAACTGATTCGTGATGGAAGCATGATCCAGACAACAAAGGTAAAGGAGTAAAGAAGGAAAAAATTGGCGGTTGGATTCCAGAAGTTCTTATGTTAGAAACCAATGATGCTGAGCCATGCCCTCTGCAGCCAGCAACGCCCAGGGATGGAGGAACACAGGGAAAATCTACCTCCCTTCTGATAAAATTCCCCAGGATCTCATAAGACTTAAGCAAGGAAGCAGATTAACTTTTAGGGTCAACCTTTCAGATCAAGGAGACCAAAAACTAGTCGACCTCATCTATTCATGGAGGCCTGTAACACTGCACCCCTCGCTCTGAGATCTAAGGCAAGTCAGTGGGAAGGGTGATAATACACGGTGTACAGGTAACAAGCAGGAGATCTGCTCAATCATTCAACGAATATGGACGGCGCCCTGACTGCGATGGGTGCTAACTCTACCTCAGGTCGTGTGCTCTTTGGTGTGGCCTGAGCCAAAGAAGCTCCCTTGAGGAGACAGAGAGGAGAAAGGGAACAGAACCGCAGGCCCCGTGGTTCCGCCGGCACAGACCAGCTGATGTTCATCCACAGGAGCTGGGCTAATGGGGATTCCTGCTCAACACAGCGGTATCTGTGCACCCAGCAGGAATCTGGCTAGAGAACGTGGAGAAGAGAGAACGCCTACCTAAGCCAAGTGATTGACCTTGGGTGGAGGCGTAAGCCTCTACGCACGTGTGGGTGTCTCTGCAGGAGAGGGTGTGACCATCAGACACAGCGTCCTGGGAGCACGAGACACACATACCTGGGTGGGCAGGGCTCCGTGTTGCAAGCCCGGCTCATTGCCGGAGGACGGTGGACCGTATCGCACAAGGTGTCGCTGACCGTCTGCTGGGTCTGGGTGTGCAAGCACACTGCTATGGCTTCTTGATGGCCTGGAGGTTGGAGAGAGGGAAAAAATGCAAATGACTTAGAATAACTTACTGTGGGGGGAAAAATATGTCTCGGGATTTCTTAAGCCACTGCCCTTTCACTATACTGTTTGACTACAGGCTGATTTCAGGGTGCACCTGGGAGCAAACAACTTTGCATTTTCCAATTCTTCCCATCTTTCATATTCTCTCAGTCACCTTTTAAACTCAGCCCACTGCCCTTCCCATGCAAATACGCTCACTTTGAAACACAAAGAAGCACCCCAACTCCCATCTACCTTCAGACATAGCTGCATTCCAAATGCACTCAAAGTCCCCTCAACTGAACCATCAGTGTTCCTCCCAAACATATAACATAGTTTCCCAAGGGGAATTTTCCTATCAGCTCCCGAAGAATAACATTTTTTCTATGTCACCGCACACGTGCTAATAACTTTGACACAGAACCCTTATTAAAATTTTCATTATGGTGTGAGTTGCTGTTCACTATTACTATAATTAGTAATATTTCCATTGCTAGCAAAAACAACAGCAATACCTCCCATTGGGAGAGTGCTCTGGTGTGTACAAAGTGCTTTCACCTATACCATCTGGGCCCACAATAACCTTGTGAAGTCCAAAGAATGGTACCATCATCCACATTTTATTAATTTACTAATGAGGACACTGAGGTTTAGACAGAAGTTAAGACAGCAAAAAAGGGGTAGATTCAAAACTAAAAATTAGATTTCCTATCTCCTAGGCCAGTGCTCTGTCTTCGTCCCACAGGGATCCCAAAATGCAATACAGTCAACCCTCTTCCCAAAGCAGCGACTGCTTCTTGGGCAAATAGGAACACTTCCACAGGCTGATCTTTCCTTTGAGGCCAGACAGGTCTGTCTGGCCCCAAAGCCCACGTCTCAACCACGGTTCTTCGTCTATCAAGACAAAAAGAATTATTGGAAAATCAGAACTGAACAAAATATAAATCAAACTCTTGATGAAAAAAAAATCACATAAAAATTGTAATAGCAACTTGACTCTGCTATTTGAAATATGCAAATGTATTCAGTTTCATGCAAGAATGTGTGTTCCATTATGTTGGAAGACTGTGGTTCTCTTTCCAAATGCCATGTTTCAATTCATCCGTTTTATGATATTTTACAGAATGCAGAATAGGCCAAAAGGATATGTAAAATATACATTGGTGATGTTCAGTTCTCTCTGCTAAAATTTCTCCTGCTTTCTTCAGCTGGATTCTTACGTTCCTGGCCATGGGGGGATGCAGTCTTCGATCTCCACGGATCTCCGGTGAAACTTTTTTTTTTTTTTCAATAAACACTGGCTAACTTGAGATACCAAGGGGACACAGCTACAACTGAACCACCAGTTTCCATTTGCAAATGTCAGGCTTCCTTACTGACTTCACAAGGGTACAGATGTTCATTTCTAGCAGGGCTACGTTTCTTTTTCATCAAAGTCCGGTTATCTTTCACATATATTTTAATTTCTAAGCAAAATTCTGTAGAAAATATATACAAAGACTATTTTAGAAAGTTTTCTGGAGACACAGTGGGTGGACCTTAAAGGTCTGGAGCCTTCTCATTTAACCATGTGGATGAAGTGCTAGAACAGTCATGAGAAATTGCTCTGTCTTAAAGCAAGCATACTCAAACGAATGCAAAAAATTACTAGATGACTTAGGTCACTTATTGAGGTAAAATGTATTTTCCAAAGATGGCCATAACAATATCTTCCACCCCACATACTTGACCTATGAGATGACTTTAAAGCTTTTCACTTCAAGAGGCTTGATAGAACCTTTATCTTCAAAAGTAGAAGTAAAAAATATAAATATGTTTATTTCATCTTATACGTAGCAAAACTTGGGTGATAATTGTGATGCATTTAGGAGCTATAAAGTAAATGAGGCATTAAAATTTCAGTATCATTTTTCTGATCAATTCCTTTGGTAGCATGAGGCAACATCCCTCCATCCACAATTGACTTCTACAATGTCATAATAAGAGGGTCTTTGGGGACAGAAATAATATTCAAAGCCTTCATCAAGAAATGAATTAACGATTAGAGGAGGAGGGGAAGGACTCAAAAAAGGGAAGCAGAGAAAATTAATGCATTTCCTTTTGTTGGCTTAGGGTTAGCTTGAGTTGGGTTTCTTGCACACAAGTCTTGAGTAATTCAACATGCCAAATAACATCACACTCACACTCACACACACTCACACACACACTCACACTCACTCACACACACTCACACTCACTCACACTCAATAAGAAATACCTGGAGCAATGAAGAACATCTAATCAGAGAGCCTTTAAAGTGCTCTGTCCAGTATTTAATACATCAAGTTGTAAAATAAATACGAAAAAATAAATTGAATAAGAAAAGAATGTTGATTTAATAACCAAAGAGCCTTGGGCCCTAGAAAGAGACATTAATATGCTCTTGAAGCACCAACGGAATATTAACCAAAACTGACCCTCTATTAGCCTATAAAGTAAACTGCAGTAAGTTCCCCAAACCAGAAATCATGCAGGTCACATTCTCTGACCACAACAGAGTCCAACTGTAAACAAATAATAAACAATGAAACCCTCAAGTCCAGCCATTAGAATTTTCCAAAAGTCATTCCTTATGTAACTGCTTGGTCAGAAAGAGTGAATGGCTCCCACATTATCTGTGGCCAGAAAAAAAGACAAGAGAGAGGCTTAAAGTGAACGGAGACCAAACAACTCGTAATAATAATTTCAATATTGTCATGAAATAGATGACTTTTTTCCCCCAAAAAACCCTACTTCAGGGAAATTATTTGGAAATTAAGACTGTGAACACAACAATAAGCAGGGGTGGCTGGGGGCTTGAAAATAACGTCAAAGATCCAGCCTGTTCTCCTCTCAAGAACAGGTAGGAACCAGTGCTTTCAAACTTTTTAAACAGATAATATCCATGATATAAATTATTTCTTAAAAGATTTTATTTATTTGAGAGAGAGAGAGAGAGACAGAGGCAGCACACGAGCAGGGGGAGTGGGAGAGGGAGAAACGAACTTTCCGCTGAGCAAGGAGCCTGATGCAGGGCTTGATCCCAGGACCCTGAGATCATGACCTAAGCCAAAGGCAGATGCTTAACCGACTGAGCCACCCAGGTTCCCTATGATATAAACTATTTAAGATTGTTGAAAGGTACAGAAAATTCCAATTCGTGTTGCAAAACTACTATAACCCTGATGATGACATCTACAAAGGGAAAGAAACCGTATCTCCTTCACAGAGTGTGGCCTTATACAAGGCTCTATTACAGAGTCAAGCCCAGGGCCATATTGAAAAGAACAGTTAAGCCATCGTCCTCTCCCTCAGCTGATAAGTCACTGTGAAGGAGGGGATGCTACTCTAAACTTCCAGGTCACGGAAAAGAGGGGAAGCATGACATGCTCTGGGTCTGGAGAAGTGCCAAAGAACAGCCTCATCCTCGGTGTTCAAATGCAAGTGTTACAGCGCTGCAAAGAGGTGAGTTCTTTTTAGCAACCAGCGGAGGACACAGCTGGTAAAGATTAAGGACTGTTGAAACCATTTGGCCGCATGAAGGGCATCATAAACATCAATGGAGCCTGAGAGGAAGTGACCAAGTACATTCGGAGTGGCTGGAAGAAACTACAGCTAGACGCCTGTCATGACTCGAGGAGACCTGAAGAGAACAAAACAGCGATTGCTAACCTTCCGTGTCGGGAACACATCTCCGTGGGGAGTACGCTAACATGAGCCCACAGTGGGCTGATTCCGTTTTCAGTCCCATTTACCCCTTTGTGGGAAGGCGTGCTTGGACTCTGCCACGTGAAACGAGGATACCCACAGGCAACTGCGTGCGGGCCAATACTAGCACATTGTAGTCAGCTGTGTAAGAAGAGACTGTGACACTGTGACCTCACATCTATGCATCCACTCCCCAAATCACTCACACACAAATATTCACGCATGTGCATGCACGCACACACACATGCGAAACAAGGAACTTCCTGCCATCAGGCATACAGACCCCGAGCCTCTCATATGCATCCTCATGGCCTTTTCCCGGCCTATTTCAATTAGGAGCTGCCCCTTCCACTGCTGAAGACCCATCTCCACCACTATGTGTTGGCTTTCACTCCTTTCCACCTTCCCAGGAAATCTGTTGATTATTTCGACTTTCGATTTCATTCCAGAGCTTCCTCACTTCTTTGTGAACGTGCCCAAGCCACACAGTCATTAAATAACACAACACACACACAAACCCATAATGCCTTCTAGCCTCTTCCCTCTCTCTGTCTTCTTTATCACAGAAAAATTCTGCCCCCAAAATGTCTATTATTTTCATCTCCATATTGTCATCTGTCTCTCCTCTCTCCATCCTTTCAAATCTGACATCCGTATCCAACACTCCACTGGATGGACTCTTCAAGTCTTCAGTGGCCACCCATTCTCTTCCTGAAGATTCTCATTCATGCCCCAGCTTCAGTTCTCTCCATACACAGATGACTCATAAATGGTATTTCCAGCCTCGATCTTTACACTTTGCCTCAGATTCACACACGCCATGGCCTACTTAGCATCTCCATTTGGAAGTCCAAAGGCATGTTAAAATCATTACATCCACAGGGGGAGGTTAAGATGGTGGAGGAGTAGGGGACCCCTTTTTCAGCCGGTCCCCTGAGTTGAGCTGGATAGGTACCAGACCAGCAGGAACATCCACAGAATCAGCCTGAGACGCAGGAAGATACATCTGGATCTCTACAAATGAACATCTCCAGCGCTGAGTATCGAGGTACGAAGCGGGAAGCCGTGAAACCGCGCACAGATATCGGAAGCTAAACAAAGGGGGAGGGAGCCGCCGTGTCAGGGCGCCGGGAAGC
>NC_048226.1:3075128-3090536 GCF_002007445.2 Ailuropoda melanoleuca
AAACTTTACATCGGAATCCGGGGATGTACTGTATGGTGATTAACATAATATAATAAAAAAAAATAAAAACCAGTAATTAAAAAAAAATCATTACATCCACAATGGGAAACCGTGATTTCCTTGCGCCCAACAGGACCTCTGGTGAGCACTCATCATCTCAGAAAAGAATCCAGGACTCAGACGGGCCCCCTCATGCCCACTTGCCCCCTCTCCCCACAGACTTTCACCTTCTACACATTTCTCCGAGTCATCTGCTGTCCTCCATCTCCAGCTTCCTTATCACTCAAGGCCAAGCCCTCACCTGGACGAAGCAACAGATTCTTAAGGGAGCCTCCCTTACGTCTGTTCTTATCCCTTCCAAACCCTTTTCTACAATACAGCTGGACTCACCTTTTGGAAATAAACAAAAGTTTGATCATGTAACTCCCACTTTGATTCTCTGAATGGCTTCCCCTTGAGGCTGGGGTAAGGAACCAAGTCAGCTTTGCCCGTAAGGCATTAATTAGGCTCTGCCTCCCTCTCTAGCATCAGCTCACCATCTTCTGAGTACTCCAGCCACACCTGCCTTCTTCATTCCTGGGATGGACCATGCACCTGCCACCTAAGGACTTTGTACCTGCCCTTCTTTCTGCGGGGAATTCTCTCTGTGCCACCCCTCCAGTCCCACTTTTGCTTAATTAATTCCTCATCTTTCAGACTTAAGTTCAAGTGTAACCGTTTTTAGGGAAGCTTCCTCTTACTTCCCTAATTAGGTCAAGTTCCTCCTATTATATACCTTCATAGCACCATGAATCTCTTTGGCTATAACCAGCTGTGATTTACATATATGTGTCTGATTACGTGATCAACACATTTCCCCCACTGGATGTGAACTCCAAAGGTAGGAACTACCAGGTCACTATCACCCAGCCCAGTGCCTACCACAAAGAAACATGCAATAAATATTTGTAGAATGTTGTTTTTGAACGAAACAACAGAGAGATTCCTGTTTCTGTCAGGACCAAGGCAAGGTTGGCATCACCCACATTACTTATTATTGTTTTTATGATTCTAGATGATGCAATGAGATATAAAACTTACAAAAGTTTGAAAGGGAAAAAAGGAAACTACCGTTAATCACAGATGATTATTTTACTTAGAGAATTCATTAGAATGGACTTGAAAATGAGTAGATTCTTTAAGGGGTTCAGCAATTTAATTAGATTTTTTAAAAGAGAAAAAATATGGCAGCATTATCAGAAGAACGCCTTATTATTAGTCTATGATAAAATAATCATCCCACTAACACTTGTCATAGACCACGCGCCAGCCACTGTGATTAAGCACTTCTCCAACAGCATCTTGTTAAATCAGCACATTCAATCCTTTCATTAACCCTCATGAAGTAGGTATGGCCCTTAGTTTACAAAAATGAGCCTCTACAAACTTATGTAAGTGGCCCAAAGAGAGTGGCAGAGCTAGGGTTCAAAGTGGGGTCAGGCTTCAAAGTCCATGCATCTGCTATTAGCTTGTGCTGCTAGAAAATACCAAGATAAAAAGGAAAGGTCATAAGTGCAACAAATAACATAAAATACAAAGAAATATTCTGGTGAGGAAGGTTTAGGATGCAGTAAATTACAAAACCTTAGCAGAGGGTCTTGGAAAGGATGTCTGTGTGCATGGGCTCGCACACGCACGTGCACACGCAAGGCTGCATGCATACATACGTGCCCCCTAGAAGCTGGAAATGCAATACGTCTGCATTCTTCAAGCTTCCGGGAATTAAAAAAGAATTCTCTGTTGCCACTCCAGTATGAAAGCAGATTTAGGAAAGGTTCTCAAGTATCAGCAATTACGACAAATACATTTATTTTGATTTCCTGTATGATGTGAAGTTAAGTTAGAAGATACAGGTACACAGATTATCAGGATGTGGCCAAAAGTTTATCTTTTCAGAAATCTGTAATTTGCATATATTATTTTTCTACCAGAAACAGGCATGTTGGGGAAATAGCTAGATGCCTGGGGAAATTCTATTTTCCTGTGGTATTCAGTTACAGCAGAGCAGGGTGAGGGTTAAAAACCGACACTCGTAACCACATGCAAGTGGACTCGTAGAGGCTGAGCCTCAACTCAGAAACAACATTAAAATGGATCACAGAGAGGCAAGTATCACCGCGTGTAAATAGTATCATCAAGACAAGAAAGGCGAATAACCAAAAGCTATGGTTCCACTGAGTCAAGGATGGTGTCCTATTGTTATATCCCGATACTGAGCCCAGAACCCGGAACCACCGAGTCCAGCCCAGAGCAGGCATGCAGTTCCCTGCCTTCATAGAGGATTTTGGTTTCAAGCATTAGGCCTTCAGCATTATAGAATTTAGTGATCTATTTAAAAGGAAAATTTAAGCTTGACCCCACAAAGGTAAACACATCACTTTTTGCCACGTTAAAAAGCTCATTGTATTGTACTTATCATTCAACGAACCCTCTCTAAAGGGTGAGAATTATTTTCTGTTTTGGGCTACATGATGGCCTCTGAGCCTCAGTTTCCCTAACTGTAACATTTGGGTTAGTGGCTATCCAAGGTTCATTTAAATGATATTATTCTAGAATTAAACAATATAATACACCTTCCCAAGGCTAAATTGTTGTTTAACTGAGTATTGAAAGATTTCCAAGTTGATCTCTGTTAAAATTTGTAAAATGGGTTCCAGATTCACAAGAGGATTCAGAAAATAAATGGGCACGTTCACATCAACCATCTGAACACTAAACTGCACTTCTGACATGCTCAAGGCAGTTTCCCTTCTCACAGCACGCCCAAAGGGCCACAAGGCCAACAAGGATAAACTCGATGAGCCAAGTTTCACAAAAGTTGGACGTGCTGAATGGATTCCAAGCCCATTCTACTACTCCGAGGTATATACCCAAGAGCAATGAAAATATATGTCCACATAAAAATGTGTACCAGAATGATCATAGCAGTATTATTCACAACACCCAACACACAAATAATCCAAATTTCCAACTGATGAATGGATAGAGAAAGTATGGTATATCCATACAATGGAATAGTATGAGTCATAAAAAGGAATGAGGTACTGATTAATGCTACACCATGGATGAACTTCAACTGGAAACATTACACTAAGTGAAAGATGACAGTCACAAAGGACCACCTATTATGCGATTCCATTTATATGAAATGTCCAGAATAGACAGAAAGTAGATTAGTGGCTGCCAGGAGCTGCCACTGGCAGGGAAAATGGGGGTTTGATGAAACATGGGGAATGACTGCTTAAGGGTACAGGATTCTTTGGGGGGTAAAGTATTCTAATATTGATTGTGACGATGGTTGTACAACTTTCTGAATATACTAAAATCCACCAAATTGAATAGTTCAAATGCATAAATTTATGGTAGGTGAATTACATCTCAATAAAGCTATTACCAAAAAAAAACTGGAAATGGAAAAAGAAAGTCATTCCCATGGGTTCAGCCATGGTACACAACACAATAGCAGATTCTAACATTTTGGCATCAAGCTTCAAAGATAAGGTCTAATAGACTCTGCCACCTGAATCAGAATTAACCTGGTCATCTTTCCTTGGGCAACTCCAACTGGTCTGTTAGTTCCAAGGACCCAACATGTCACGCTTTCCCAAATCGAGCAGGACCTTTCCAGTCAGGGAAAGAACTAAAATCAAGGATGACAGAGTACTACACAAAACAGTAATTCTACCAAAGTCAGCATTCAAAAGCTTGAGGGGCGCCTGGGTGGCTTAGTTGGTTAAGTGTCTGACTCTTGATTTCGGCTCAGGCCGTGATCTCAGGGTCGTGGGATCGAGATCCGCATCGGGCTCCGAGC
The DNA here is from genome assembly GCF_002007445.2 of Ailuropoda melanoleuca. Classification (NCBI taxonomy): domain Eukaryota; kingdom Metazoa; phylum Chordata; class Mammalia; order Carnivora; family Ursidae; genus Ailuropoda; species Ailuropoda melanoleuca. The sequence goes on from NC_048226.1 coordinate 3,078,979, forward strand.
TCAGTTCAGAGTCTGTTTGAGATTATCTCCCTCTGCCCCTCCCTGTGCTCGCTCTCTCTCTCTTTCTGTCTCTCACTCTCTCTAAAATAAATAAAAAATCTTTTTTTAAAAAAAATCTTGAGATTAACAGATTTGAGGGCATGCGTGCAATAGTAGGATTTGTTTCTGCTCTCATAATAAAAGACAAAGCTCATAATAAAAGACAGGCTCCTGGTGAAACTGCAGGAATGTGGTAGCTCAGAAGTGGTATAGAGAGATAATGTTTCACAGTAATGTAGTAGAAAGTTCCAGACATCTATAATCACAGTTGAATAGGGGACCAATCTCGCATCACAGCAACTAGCTCTAGAGGGATTCTCCAGACTCATCAAGAAAGTACCCGTTCCTATTATCGCCAAGAGCACGTCAAAAGGGGAAGGAAGGGAAAAATAAAATAAGATGAAATCAGAGATGGAGTCAAACCCTAAGAGACTCTTAACTCTAGGGAACAAACTGAAGGTTGCTGGAGGGGAAGGGGTGGGAGGATGGGGTAACTGGGTGATGGACATTAAGGAGGGCACTTGAAGTAATAAGCACTGGGTGTTATATGCAAATGATCAAATGCTAAAGTCTACCTCTGAAACTAATAATATAATGTATGTTAATTAATTGAATTTTGATAAAAAACCATTAAGGTTTCCAAGCTCCAACAAGGGTGGTGTCCAGGGTCCTGAACTCAGAGGGAGCAGGAGTTCAGTTCTGGGCAGCAGGAGCACAGGTGCGGCTGAGATTACGTGCCCTGGCAGCAAATTAGGGTCCAGGTGAATAAGAAAATCTGAATTCCTAGCTAGTTGGGTAGGCTTCTAAAAACCAGGGAGAAGCAAGTAAGAGAGCAGAGAGAATGCGGGGGCAGATGAGAGTTCTTAAATTCTATGTGCATCGTCCATATGAAAGGCAGCAGTAGCTTAGCTGAAGCCTGGGGGTGAAACATACACCCCTCCACCTGGGTCTACGGCAGGCCGGCAATGTCGGAGAACAGGTGTCTGTCAGGAGAGGTGGGTTTAGAGGCTGAATTAGGACAGGACAAAGACAGATACCATCAGGTCTCGGAGACTGGATGGGAAGGACTGGGAATTTACTTAAGAGCCTGGGGGACAAAGGGTGAGGGGCTCAGGCACAATGACGGGACCATGAGCTCCAAGACCTGATGAGGAATTTCAAGTAATGGGCTCAGGACCACCAGGAGGAGTGGAGCATGCACTTGACCCAACTGCCTTCCAAGGCAGCAGCTGCGTGGGCTCTTCCCACCGTTGGCTGGGACTGAAGTCGGCACACATCCAGCGACCAAGCTTTGCCACGTTCACCGGAGTCCACGTCCCCATGCGTCAGGAGTCCTGCATTCCTGATCAGATGGGCCCCCTTCATATCAGCAGAAGATCTAACTTCCCAATTATTTCTATTTCCATCCAAAAAAGAGAGCCCCAGAGAATAACTATCTGGACTCCTGCTCTCTACTCAGTCACCCCCTTTTGGATCCGGGACGCTTAATCATCCTGGGGTCTTCTATACTATTGAGGCCCCCGAGCATATCAGCACTCCCTGATCCTAACAAGTCCACAGGCTACACACATGACTCCACATGTGCACATGTAAACCGCAGTCATCAGTATGTTCCGCACTGCTCTCTGGCCCAGTGTGTGGGTATGAGCCTAACTACACTCTGAGGATGACTCCTGACAGACTGTGTGAAGATAGGACAACCCCAGGCCATCTCACTTTGCAACACTGATTCATGGGCAAGACTGCCTCAACCTATAGTTCCTATTTATTCCATATTAATCAGTGGCCTCTTTCCCCATCTCGCTTATGCAGACGCTAAGGCCAAAGGAACGTACCATTTTTTTGATCACGATATAATCCCACTACCCTTTATCTTCCTAGAATAATCATGATGGAAAATAAAGAAACGGCTAGTTTGCAGTTATTCAAATGATTTCACCTCGTTCAGACTTTTCTAACTTGCATATCTGACTTGAATGATTTCGTGATTTCTCTAATGGTTAGCAACACAAGACGAGACCGTCCCCGGAGCGAGAAGCAAGTACCTCCCAAGCACGTCGCCGTGCACGGGGTGAACCCCGCATACTCCCAGTGGTAAGTCATCCTGTTGTCCTCCTGGAGAGAGGTGTCCAGCTCGCTGGAGGCAGGGCCCTCATCACATGGCTTGAGGAGGCAAGGCCGCTCGGTGGGCAGCTGGGGGCCTTCACACTCTTCCTGAGGCAGCTCAGTCTCCGTCTGCGTGAACGTGAGGAGCACGCGACACTTCACCTCTCGGACCTGGACTCCCGGCCCGCATGTGGTGCTGCAGGCTGACCAGGGCTCTGGAATGAACCTACGGAAAACCGGGAAGGGGGGGAAGAACGTGCAAACATTACATCTGGGCCACAGAGGAGTGACAAGCATTCTCTGCAGCGAAAAAGTAACTTCATTCAGAGGGAATCCAGAACATTTGAAATGCCATACTTCTGATGCTCACATGTCATTAACCAATTTTCAGATCTTATTAACAACAGAATTTTCCCTAGAGATATATTGAATGTTTGCATCCATTTTGTAACTCAAGTTCTGTGCTATGACCTTTGCATAATATCATTAAAATTAGGGGGCGCCTGGGTAGCTCAGTTGGGTAAGTGTCCGACTCTTGATTTTGGCTCAGGTTGTGATCTCAGGATTGTGAGATCAAGTCCCGTGTCTGGCTCCACACTTTGCTTGGTCTGCTTCTCTTCCTTTTCCTCTCCCTTTGCCCCTCCCCACACTCTATCTCCCTTTTTTTCTCTCTCTCTCAAATAAATACATTTTTAAAAATATATATCATTCGTTTTTTTAATTTGGTAATAAAGAAGCCATTCCGCAGTGATAATTTCTAATCTGATTTCTTTTATAATATGGAGATTTTTCACCAATATGGATTCATCTAATCTTTATCAGGTTTATCCTTTAACTGGCAGGGTTTTATTAAACCCTCAATATTTAGGAGCTAAGCTACAGGACAACAAATGTTTTCAGCAGAGTAGATGAAGCTTTCATATTTTTTTCTATTTACATAAATACACTGAATTTCCTCTTCTTGAAAGTATCTTGGGTATTCCACAATCTAGCTGAATGAAGTATTTATTTCTGATCCCGAACTACTACCCACTGAATCAGAGGTTGTCCACCTACGGCCTACAGGTCAAGTTCAGCCCACCTGTTTCCCCACAGCCTACTAGCTAAGAATGATTCTGACAGTTTTAAATGGATGGGGGAGGGGGAAGAAGGATAATCTTTTTGTGAATGGCATAAATTCTGCCTGCTTTTGAGCTACATGGTAGAGCCGGGTATCTGCAACAGAAACTGGCCGGCAAAGCCTAAAATATTTACTGTCTGGGCTTTTGCAGAAGATGTTTGCTGATTCCTACACTGAATTTAAAAGCATAGATTCAGGAGAGACATAGATATTTAAGATATCCTGAAGCAACTCTTACATCATGAGACACCAATGCTGGACAAAGAAGAGCTCAGTAATAGAGTAAGTCTGGGGACCGTGGGTGCAGTCACGTTAAAAGGGTTAATTTACTCCAAAACTCTCCCAAAGACTGATATATGAACACATACCATAATGCTACGAAGGGAATATGGTGTGCATCATTTCCTATGTTTAAGGGAATACAGAGCTCTATGCACAGGATAATGTACTAAGTCACTTCAGAAAATGATTGAGATGTAGTTCCCAGGCTTAATGTTCAAAATCTCAGAAAGATAGGGTAATGAGGGTCTCTCTGAGTCCTCCAACTGTCTCTCCCTGGACAAGACGTCATCACAGTTGTCCACAACGGCACATTCCAATCAGCAGAATGAAACACCATTGCTATGCATGAGCCCAGGAAAGGACGACCAGTAAACCCTCCAGATTTTTTTTTTTGTGCGTACTGAAAACTGTTAGTGGAAAACTCCCTCCCCTAACCTTCCTAGACCAGGGGAGGGCCTGCCTGACTGCCCAGGATGGAGTTACTGGAATAATATTTGCACAATGCTCTTTTCTTTCCTTGCTGTTTTCCCCAGTAGAACTGGAAAGAAAAAGCCTGGTTAAATGTAAAATAAGGAAGGGGCCACTGAGTGGCTCAGTCATTTAAGCATCTGACTCTTGATTTCAGCTCAGGTCATGATCTCAGGGTCACGGGATCAAGCCCCGAGCTGGGCTCTACAGTGGGCATGGAGCCTGCTTAAGATACTCCTTCTCCCTCTGCCCCCTCCTAAAATAAATAAATAAATCTTTCTAAAAAATTTAAGACAAGGAATCCATACAATGTATTAATATAAGGTCAGTTAAAAGAAGGAGGTGGGTACGGGGCACCCGGATGGCTTAGTCGGTTGAGCATCCGACTCTTGGTCTCAGATCAGGTCACAATCTCAGGGTTGTGAGATCAAGCCCCGCATCGGGCTCCACACCCAGTAGGGAGTCTGCTTGAGAGTCTCTCTCTCCCTCTGCCCCTACCCCTGCTCATGCTCTCTCTAAAATAAACTTTTTTTAAAAAAGGGTGTGGGTCTATATTAATTGAGCAGGAATAGCCTCCATTTAGAGACAGTTAAATGAAGTGAGTATGGGGTAATTCACGTACTATGATCTTTTGTCGAAATACACACAGAAAGTCACACATACGCATATGTAGTGTATATATTATATAAATGCATATCTATTTATAACACATATGTTTACGTGCGCTGACTCCTGTATAATCTCTCTTTCTGGAAGCGACGGCACGTGTCAGGGTCCAGAGTGTGAAGAGGAGGCTTTCCCTTCTTCTTCGTAGCTTGAAGAGGCTTGAATTTTCTCACCGTGAGCATACTGTACATTTACAGTCACTATTTTTTCCCCTCCTCTCTCCTTAGTAATAAAAACTTAAAATTGGGGATTTTGCTTTAATGGGAAATAGGTTTTTTTTCACTCAGACTGGGCTCCTGGGACTCCTACAATCCAGAACCCTGACAGAATACAGGGCAGGTGAGGGGGCTCACCTCCTTTCCCAACAGGGCAAATGATGGTTGCGTCCAGTGTTTTCCTAAGGCATCCAGGATGTTTCAAGTTGGTTTTCAGAGGTCCTTTTAAGAGTCCTCTTAAAAATCAGATCCAAGAGCTGTCCAGATTAGCCATGAATGATTTCAGAGGAGGAAAAAAAAAAAAGCTATGGCAACTCCAACTTTATGCATAAACTAGCATGATTTTCTTCCATGGATTTTTAAAAATTTTTCATTTATTATTATTTATTTATTCATTTATTTTTTTCTTAAAGATTTATTTATTTGACACACACAGAGAGAGACAGAACAGAAGCAAGGGGAGGGGCAGGGGGAGAAGCAGGCTCCCCGCTGAGCAGGGACCTGATGTGGGACTCGATCCCAGGACCCTGAGATCATGACCTGAGCCAAACGCAGATGCTTCACTGACTGAGCCACCCAAGGGATCCTATTATCATTTATTTAAACAAAAGATATTACAGTGTTCATGCAGTTCTGAGTCTTGTTTTGTTTTTTCCTCAAAGAAAAAAAAATTCTTTAAGGATGCAAAAAAGGAACAGAGTCGCATGAAAACATCTGAAATGCCATGTCTGCACAAAACGCAACCAGAGAAATGGAGTGCGTTCCCTACGTCTGCACCTTGCAGAAGAACTTAGAATAGCACCTCACTACCGTAACAGTTTAGACACAAGATAATAAAATAACAGAATAAAATGGGAAACTACGGAGCTGAAGAAATAAACTGTGAAGCCTGAGGACATGATTCCAAATCTCATCAGGAATTCAGAACCTGGAAAACGCAGAAGAATCAGGGCTGATGATCAGAATGATGACACAGGCAGGATGTGGCAGTGCTGAGAGCAAGAGAAGCTTCTGGAGCAATCGGAGGGGTGGAGGGGAAGGGCAGGCTGCAGAGGGAACTGTCTGGGATGACAGAAGTGTTCTGTATCATGTCCGAGGCTATGCTATAGGGCTGTTTCCACCTCTTAAACCTCATCCTTTAAATAGACACAGTTTACTGTATGTAAATCATACCTCTCCAAAATTGGACTTTTTAATTTTTATTTATTATTTTATTTTTTCAAAGATTTATTTATTTGAGAAGAGAGAGAGCACAAGTGCAGGGAGGGGCAGGAGGCGAGGGACAGAATCTCAAGCAGACTCTGCACTGAGCATGGAGCCGGACGCGGGACTCGATTTCACAGCCCTGAGATCATGACCTGAGCCAAAATCAAGAGTTGGACACTTAACTGACTGAACCATCCAGGTGTCCCCAAAATGGACTTTTTAAAATGGCAGCTTTTAGAGACAAAATGAGAGAGAACCTAAATAATTCAATATNAGAGGATGAAGCAGGCTCATAGTGGAGGAGCCTGATGTGGGGCTCGATCCCACAACGCCGGGATCACGCCCTGAGCCGAAGGCAGATGCTTAACCGCTGTGCCACCCAGGTGCCCCCCAAAATGGACTTTTTAAAATGGCAGCTTTTAGAGACAAAATGAGAGAGAACCTAAATAATTCAATAATGAACATACCTGGATTCTTCAAGTAGAGGTTCCAACACATGGCAAACAGAAAAAGTGTTCAGATACAAAATATGTAAAAAAAAAAAATTTAAAGTGCCTAAAATACAGCTTGGAAAGGCACACTGTCTTCCAGGAAAAAAGTGACAAAAAATGATGAACATAAAAACCTAGAGTTTCAGGCAGAATAACAGCCACCCCACAGACACTCATACCCTCGTCCCCAGAATTTATGAATATGTTACACTGCATGACAAAAGGAATTCTGCAGATGTGGTTAAGGTTATGGACCTCAAGATAAGGAGACTGTCCCAGCGGATAATTCAATCACACGAGGCCTTAAACACAGAGAAACCTCTCTGGCTGGAGTCAGAGAGATGCAGGAAAAGAGCAAGAGAGAGTCAGAAAAATGAAGGGCACTCAACCTGCAGTTGCTGGCTCAGAGACGGAAGGGGTCAGGAGCCAAGGAATGCAGGCAGCCTCTGGAAGTTGCTAGCAACTCCCAGAGCCAGCAAGGAAGTGAAGATTTCAATTCTACGACTGCATCGAACTGAATTCTGCCAATGACCTGAATAAGCCTGGAAGAACATGCTACCCCAGGACCCCCCCCCCAAAGAGGCGCTCAGGCTGACAGACACCTTGATTCTGGCTTGGCAGGACCCAGCGCAGGGGAACCGGCAGAATCTGATGGGCTCCTCACCTACAGAACTGAGCTGGCAAATGTGTATTAAACCACTCAGCTTGCGCTGAATGGTCACAGCAGCCAAAGCAATTTAAGAGCTTTGAATTTTCTAACCTGCCTGAAATTTTTTTTGAAAATCAGGAACTCCGAAATAGGTTGGTAATAAAGCAAGCTATGTCACCCTGCTCATTTTAAAGATGGAGACATCAACAGAAATGGGATGTTTAGGGACATGTGGGAGGCTCAGTAGGTGAAGTGTCTGCCTTTGGTTCAGGTCATGATCCCAGCATCCTGAGATCAAGCCCCACATCGGGCTCTCTGCTCAGCAGGGGAATCTTCTTCTCCCTCTCTCTCTGCCTCTCCCCCTGCTCGTGCTCACGGTCTCTCTCTCTCTCTTTTATATATCTTTTATATATTATAAATAAAATCTTTAAAAAAAAGAAATGTAAAAAGTATAAGGAATAACGAAATGGGGTAAGAAAAGGTAAAAGACCAGTATAAATTTTAGGAAAGAAGAGATGAATTTATTCTTTGATGATGCCTTGCTTGATAACTATAGGAAACAGCGAAGTCAATTGAGATTTTGGGGGAAAAAAATCAGAGTTCAATAAAATAGTCCCTATCTATCTACCTATCCTAATTTACCAGGTTTCCCAGAATTCAGCCAACACGTGCTGCTAGTGTCGGCTGCCAGGCGTTATGCTAAGAACTTTACATGTATTATTTGAACATAATTTTCATAACAACCTTTTGAACAAGTACCATTTTTTCCTGACTTTACAGATAAAAAAAAAACTGAACCTTAAAACATGTAAGAAAATAAAACTATAGAATAAAAACTCTATAAGAAAGCGCAGGCCACTTGATTAAAACCGCAAAATACCGAGAGGGTTCCAACCCCAGAGAACAGAATAACCGAGAGAACAGCACATGTCTCCCAATGAGAAGACTCCAAACTGTAAAGTTGTCGCCCCCCCGCCCCCCCCCCCGCTTAATTATTTTAGCAAATGAATGTGGTTCTGATGCAATTTGGGGGGAGAGGCTAGAAACAGACAAAACAACTTTCAAGTTTTACAGGAGGTTAGGTGAGGACAGTGAGGAGCGTGTTTAAGGGAATAACAGTTACATGGTACTTGCACAGCCTGAGAGAGAAAAGGACTAAAAAGTGACAGTAATTCCAATACTATGGGACTGGCCATGGGGTACCCCATTTACACAGTGAAGGCACTTTGAAATCAGAAACCAAAACAAATTATTCACTAGATGGTGCTGGGCAATTCATTAATTAGTGGGAGACACACCACATATCACATTCCCCGTGGATCAAAGTTACAAGGAAACCATGAAAACATGAAAGTAAAGTTGACCTTTGAACAGCTTGGGGTTTAGGGGCACGGACCCCCGCGCAGCCCCTGCCCACAGTCAAAAATCCACGTGTAACTTCTGACTCCCAAGCTCGAAACCGACAGCCTCCTGCTGCCTTACCCATAACGTACACAGTCAATCGCAGCTATTTTGTATGTTGTATGTACTACATACTGTCTTCTTACAATCAAGTAAGCTGGAGGGAGAAGTGTTATTGAGAAAACCATTAGGAAGAGAGTACATTTACAGTGTCACACTGCAAAAATCCACAGGTAAGAGGACCCACTGCACTTCAAACCCGTGTTGTTCAAAAGTCAAATGTAGTAGAAAACGGCATTTTAAAAAAAAAAATCATTTCCCCATGTTGATGCAGACGTGGGAAAGAGGGCGGGCTCCAGGACTCCCGTGGACAGGCAAATTCATACTAACTTTCTGGAATGAAATTTGACTGTAGAAATTCAATGCTTCTGATGGGCCCATCTTAAGTCTCAGAAATTCCACCCCAGCAGATATGTCCTATCTAGACAATCAGAGATGTGCAATTTCAGATTGGCTGCAGATTGCTTTTTTTTTTTTAATCATAGTGAATGATCAGCACAAGCTGCAGACAGCCAGAAAGATCTTTCTAAAACGTAATCGTGATGACATCACTTGTTAAAACCCTCCCACTGCCTCCACATGAAGTCCAAGCTCCTTAGTGCACCATGAAGACCTCCAAGACCTGCTTCTGTTTCCAGATGCATCCTAGCTGCCTCGCTCTCTAGCCTCCAGGCCCCTCTTCACACTCAGTACATGTCAACCACCAGGTATGGCCCCCCCATAGACCAATTGGCCGGCATGCAATCCCAAATACTTGACACTCTGCTCGTCTGACACCTGCCTACATCTCAGGACCTGAGTTCATGCACCATGTCTCCCCGGAAGCTATCCCTGACCCCTAAACCTCACAGTAGGGTAATATAACCACTAAATTCTCTGTCCACCTTATTAGACCAACCTGAGCTTGAATTCAGGTCATCTAACATTAAACTGGAGCTCTTCCCAGAATCAAATGCCAGAGAACCACTGTCCACCACGTAACAGCTCTGAAATGCTGGTCACTGCCTTAACCTTTCTGTACCTTGGTGTCTTCACCCCTAAAGTGAGGGTAATGGTAACACCTTCTCATGGGGTGTTGGAATCGCATTGTTGGAATTAAACGAGTCAATCCACATAGACCCCTGATACAAATGAAATCCTCAATATTAGCTGTCAGTACCATGGTGAGAAAAACAGATGTCTGAAAGAAGACATAACTCAGTTTTAGCAAATACGGCTTCCCCAAGTGGAGAAGCCAAAACAGCAGGAAGAAAACATCCAAAGTGCTCTAAATCCTGTCTCCTTGGTTTTCACACATGAAAAATGGGAGAAGGGGCAACCCAGCTGCAGAAGCGTCTTGAATCCCAAAGAAACCAGGACGTCTCCAGGGAAGACCTTTTAAAACAGCGATGAACCGTATCAACCATCAACACATTCCACAGCTGGGAGCTAAGAAAGGTCAAAATTGCAGTTCTCTTGGCTTAGCTTTATAAGCTATAATTTTTATTTTCCTAATAAAAAAAAAAAAGCTTTTGAACATCCACTCCTGTGTAAATCCAGAGCACAGGCCATGGTAAACCACAGAGACAGAAATATGTATCTTCTCCAGGCAGGTTTGGCAGGCTTTCCTCGGGGGATCTGAAATATAGCTACGTTCACCTTCTCCTTCATTGTCAACAAGCAAGCATCCCCAAACCACAAAAGACAGTGGTTATAGAAGGATGAACTGGAACCTGAGGTATGTTGCGGTTTTGTTTGGAAATCGAGGGAATGAATAGAGTCAGAAGTGGTGGGAGGAAACTATAAACTTCACACTAGACAGCCAGGAACAGGCCGGAATCTGCCAGCAGCGTGAATTATAAAGGAAAATTGCATAGAGACCACAGAGGGAGAGAGGGAGAGAGGAAGCAGGGAGGAGGCAGCCGCACAGGCCGGGAACAGGTGCTGGGGGCTCAGTCTTCCATGCTGGAGAGAAAGGGGTGGTGTCTTTCAGGAGGAAAGGGCATAGCAGCTTTGCTCAGGGAGTAAGGGGAGGAGGAAACCAGTGGCAAAGGCAGGTGGGCTGATAGAGAAAGCAGGTTTGGAATGAGTACAGGGCCTGAACCCATTGTAGCTTACATGCTATTGCCCCTTCCAATTCAATACAATGAACAGGATTTTTAGACTGTGAAAGGGACCCTACAGATGACCCGGTCCAGTGGTTCCCAAACTTGGATGCACCTTCCCAAGTCACCTGGGATACTTGCTAAAAATGCTGGTGACAAATTCTTAGAGATGGAAAGCGCAAGAGAGGTGCCGGGGGCTGGGGGGAGCCCTGGGGAGCTAGTGCTTCATGGGGACAGAGTCTCTGCTGGGGAAGATGAAGCAGCTCTGGGGGGGGGCGGGGGCAACCAGGTCAGTGTACTTAATGCCACGAACTTGTACCCTTAAAAATGGTTAAAACGGTCATTCTTGAAATTGAAGCACAACTGACATACAAAAGTCTATCAGTTTCAGGGGTGTGCCAGAGTGAGTAGACGTGACGAAACGATCCCCACGATAGGTATGTCGTCACCATCTGTCACCATGCAAAGTGATGAAATATTGACGGTATTCCCTATGCTGCTCTTTTCAGCCCCGTGATTTATTTATTTTATAAAGGGAAGTCTGCACCTCCTTATCCCCTCCACCTATCCTGTTATGGATATTTTACCACACACAATAAATAAATAAATAAAAGGTATCTGGCAGAGCCCAGAAAAATGCTAGTGTCTAAGTGCTCCCCTCCCCCCACCCAGTGTCTGCTCTGTGGGGCCCAGAGATCTGCATTTCAGGAGTCGCCACGGGTGATTCTGATGGAAGTAATTTGAGGACCAGACTTTAAAATGGTATTGTGG
>NC_048226.1:3090605-3114888 GCF_002007445.2 Ailuropoda melanoleuca
GGAGGAGGGGGGGAAGGGGGGGAGCAGGAGGAGAAGTCCTTCTTCTTTAGAGACACAACCTGCAGTATTTACAAATGAACTGCTATGCTGTCTGGAGTCTGGTTTCTGTGTTGGTGGTAGAGATGGAACGAGAGTGGCCTGCTAACTGATAACTGTTGAAGCCGCATGATGGACACATGGGGTTTCATTATACTGTCCTCTCCTCTTTTATATAAGCTTGACATTTTCTATAATAAAAAAAAAGCTTTATTTTAAAAAAGCCTTAGCCAGGTGGCCCCCATTCCCAACAGAGAAGGGAGCGTGACTGAAAGGCTGGCGGGACGAGTAAGCCTCGGGGAGGAAAGGCACTGCGTAAGGAGTGCGGTCGGTGGTATGGCACAGCCTTGTGTGGTGACAGACGGTAGTACACTCGTGGTGAGCACAGCAAAATGTAGAAACTTGTAGAATCACTGTGTTGTACACCTGCAACCAATGTAACATTGCATCAGCTATCCTCGGATAAAAATGTTATTAACGGTTTGGGGGGGTTGTGGAAGCGTCTTGTAGGCAAGGCACAACCAGCAGTTCACTGTGGCCAGAGTGTCCCACTCAAAGCAAACCAAGAAAGTGCTCAGGGAGGAGCACTTTGCCCCCGCAAAGTCTGGTGGGCCTTGGGGATGAGTGTAAATCTTTGGGTGATGGGGAACTATGGGGATATTCTTGATGTTGGAAAGAAAGACTCAGATTTGTGCCTTAGCTAGACTTGTCCAGGAGCTGCGGGATGGGTGGGTTTGAGGGGACTGAGTGGGAAGCGAATCAGAAGGTTGCTCCAAGTGTCTCGGGAAGTGGGCTTAGGACCTGGACAGTATGCTAGTAGGAACACAGAGAAGGAGCTGGAACGGAGACAGAACTTAATGGATACAATTGGCACAACCAGTAGTTAACTACATATAAGGGAAGACTGAGAGAGAGGCAACAATGACCCCAGGCTTGTGGTTTGGGGAACTGGACAGCAACCCCATTTACCAAGAGAGGACGCATGGGAGGAGCATCAATTATAATCTAGTTGTGTTCTAAGGACAGAAGATTCTGGTAGGACGTGTCGTTCTAGACTGAGAACTCTATAACCTTCCTTGAGTGACAACTACACACTCCCGTTCAGCTGTCTCAAATCTCCTTTCCCCAGGTTCCTTCCCTTACAGAATCACAGGAGATCAGAGTAGGGAGAAGGTTCCAGTAGTATTGAGCTCAATACCCTTCCTGTACAGTTGGGAGGTGTAGACATGTTAACTGATTTGTCTACAAACCTTATTATTTTTTAACGTATTTAAGACCATCATAACTTCAAATAAAAAGAACAAAACTCAAACATCCATAGAACCACTTCTTTCCATCCACTTCCCTACCAATCTTCACTCCGTTTTCAGTACTCAAATACCCACCTCCTTCTAATTGGGAATTGATGTCTTAAATCTCTGCACTGTTCATTTCCCTACCCTTTGAATGACAGTCCTCTAAAATAAACTGGAAAAGACTCTCTTGTCAGCTAGATAGTGTTTTCTGGGTCCGCATCATTTTTCCTTGGCTTCCTAGGAGATTTGCACCCCTCCTTAGACCCTTTCCTGTCTTGGTCTTTATAACTGTGGTCCTTCCTTGGGTCTCCTCCTCCCTCTGCTCACTACTCCTTCTCCTGCATCACCCAATTCTTGCCACCTCCCCTCCTCCTCGAGATCACCAAGCTAGTCATGAGCCTCTCTCTTCAGTCAGTTACTCTGGGGTCATTCACCTCACAGCCTCTACAGTTTCTTCTGGGTTCATTTCCAGGCCTGACACTGGTCCATGTGGAAAAGTTCTGCACATGTCCTAAAGGGGATACGCCAATTCTCTTGGCCTGTATCACTAGAGGCACGGTGCCTTCTCAAAGAGAAGTAATTCACGTTCCCCCGGCGCTCACTGGGCTGGGCCCCAGTTGGAAGGGAGATTGACAAATGAGCATGTTCTGAAACCAGCAATGAGGTTGGTAAGGGATCTAAAAACAACACATGAAAACCACTGGAAAAGGCTAAGAGTGATGAGCTTGGGAAAGACCACACTCCTGGGATCCAGCTTTCTTCAAATCTGTGAAAACCTGTCACATGGGAAGAGGCATAGATGTTGGGTTTTTGGGTTTTTTAAATTTTTTTTCTGTTTCAGAAAGCAGAAATTTGAAGGAGGTGTATTTAGCTCAACCACAGAAAAATCTTGCATATAACTCAGGTTGTTCAACAGAAGAACGAGCTCTCTCTCAATGCAGGGAGCTCTGCCTGTCACTGAAGGTGTTGACGAAGAAATGTCTGTTCTGAGCGGGAGACTGGCCATGTTACCTTATTACCTCTGAGATCCTTTTTCCTACAACACTCTGTGAATGCTCTCTTAGTAAATAGCCTGTCAGCACCACAGACTTGACGTGTCTGACAGAGAATCAGCTATCCTGTCCAATTACTTGAGTCTGTCATTGGTGCTGTCATTCTTCTAGACTCCTAGATGAAAAATCTCAGAGCACCTTTGATTCCTCACTCTCTTTAGATCCCTGTCCCTCTGCGTCCAGAGGTTTCTTTGATTTGTTCTTGGTTCTCAATTTCCACTGACACCATTACACTCTGGATTTGCCAAATCACACATGGAGAGAAGTCACTGGATTTTTGTTGGAATGGACCCTGGAGAGATCAAGTCCAATCTGCTCATTTATAGGATGAGACATAGAAAACTTAAAGACTTGTCTAAGGTCACATAGTTAAAAGGGGTGGTTCTAGGCTCCAAGATACATACCGCCATATTCTTTCCATTGCTCCAAGCCATAGAAGCTCTGGGATTTCTCCTTATAATCACTCAGGCCACCATGATGCATTTCAGCGAAACTCGTTTTATAGCAATTGGCCATGACTTAACCATGGAATGACTGATTTATTTGTATAATATCGTCATGGTCCTTGGTTAAATCATATGTGTTAATCTAGACCTAGGAATTACCCCCAATCTCTTAATTGTAACAGATCACTGGGTCTGCTTTGAGTTAACAAACACTGTTCTTTTATGTGCTTCTCACAAATACTGCCAAAGTGGGACTGCTGAATTGCGAAATAAAGAAGAATTCTAGCCAGCTCAAGCTCTCTAGAGCCTGAAAATTCAGGTCATTTGGATTTGAAATGTATCATTGTACTCCAGTGAGTACAAAACTTACATATATCATGTTAACTGGCTATGCCCTGATTACTCCCATAAAAGGCCCTGGACTCACGTTGGCTCTTCTGTTGCTATTCTGGTCTCTTCTAGTTCTTGCGCTTGTTTCAGCCAAGGCAACTTAGCTTCCACTGGACTTTTTTCTAAGAAAAAAGGAACATAAACAACAAGCTTAAGGGAGTTGGATACATGATCATTGTTTGCTGAAGGCTTCATCAATAAAGCAGTCATGCTTTGCAAACGCAAGCTGAGTCTTTTAGCACATGAAGCGGCTTCTGGGGTGAACCAGACATTTCTGTCATATATTTTTTTAATTAACACATTATCCAAATGCAACCAGATGATCCCACAGCACAGTTAGACATGTTCTCCAAGTGAACATAAAAGTGCCTTTTATAAACCAACACCAACCTGTGTTGTTTGTATAGTGAAGCTCTTACTTCAACCATATCACCTTGCTTTCTTTTGCCACAAATTCTTGTTGCCCGTGAATAAAGAAATCACTAGAAAATCAAATCACATAGATGTTTGGAAAGTTGGGAGGAGGGGTATCTGTGCTCTGGTTTACTTAAACTTTTATTGTTGTAGTTGCTGAGGGAGCTCATTACCAATTACAACCATCATGCAGGAGCAAGATGCATGCCCCTTTCTGTCCTTTTAAGCCTCCTAAGATATGAAGACAGAAACAGCAGTTATGAAATAAGAAAGGAAATCATTTGGTACCGCTGTGGGGCAACTGAAGATGCTGAGGACATGGCTACAAGAACGCCATCAAACGCATCAGGAAGAAGAAAAGATTTCACCGGTGAAAGTTCTATAACCATGACTGGTTCCCTTCATGGCAACCAGTGATTTTTCTGGACGGCAGACAGAGTAAATAAATATTTGTTCAGTGGCTCATTGTAAGGCTATTTGAACAATGAACCCAGAAATAAGGAAGGAGCATTTTACTATCCTTTCTAAGGTACGAAGGAAGACTTCTTGGCACTAACACGTGGAAATAACCCCCCTTTCATTTCCAGACAGGAGATAACCTGTCATAGGGTTGGAATTACCTCACTGAAGTATATGGCAGTAACCCTGTCTAGGGAGGGACGTATATCTGAGAGCTGATGCCAAGACTTCCTGCCCATAGATACTACCCATTTCTGCTAATTCATGTGGAACAAATAGGAACAACAAAAGAAACTCTAGAAGCATGTAGAGGTCTAGACTGGGAGCTGAAAGTCTTCATTCATGCCATAGCAGCGACAGGACACACAATGAAGAACGTGTATAAAATACTGTGGGAACAAAGAACGAGAACCCTGGGGGACATTTCCTGCTCCTCTCTTTATCCTTCTTTTCCTTTTCTACCTCCATACCACCTTTTTCTCTTCTTGTTCACCCTACTTCTTTTTCTTCAAAACAGGGATTATGTTAAATTATTCTATGTCCACCAAGAAATGTATGTACGAGCCCAGATGGATAGGAGCCACTCCATACGCACTGAGTCAATAGGAGCTCAGTTTTCCCCCAGATCACTTATTCACATTGGGCCATCTTCCTTACCAAGGTGGACGGGTCTACTGGCATCTGTGGGTGGATCCACTTTTTGAGAAAGTTGAATGAAAATGCTACAATATTCGAATGAGAGCTGGAAAACACCATTTGATTTCATGTCAACACGCACCACAAACTTACCTTCTGGTTTATAACACGGGATGGGAATGATACATTCTTCTTTGATGTGTAACTTCAGCTGTGGGTTGCAGCCACCAACGTGCTGTCCACGGTGGTTAATACACAGAACCACGCGGTAACGTAACCCTCGGCCACAAGTCACTGTGCACTTCAAAGAAGAAAGGAGAAGCCAGTGAAATTCTTGCTCATGAACAGATCCACAAAGGTATTAACGACTCATGCCAAGGAGAGCCACTCACTGACATGACTATTAAACACAAAAGACCACCAGGCAACCATGTAAAGAAGGGGGTAGAAGCTGGCTTCCTGTGATTCTTATATTTCAGGGCCCCTCCTTTGCAAGGCCTCCTTCCAATTCTCAATTTGAAAAGTATTTCAGATGAGGTCATGGCAGAAGAAAAACTGAAGTGCCCTGAAATCTTTCTGCTCAAACATGAAAGAAACTTGACATAAGTTTTCTCGAATTTGACTAAAAATCTTTTAGGATGTTATCCAAAACAACTTGTGAGAATGAAAAAAAAAACTTTTTAAAACTATCAATTAAAAAATCAAATTCTGATCAATCGCACTAGAGAATTATCTTTTTCTTCTGTCTATAGAAATCGATCTTACAAAATTGTGATCATATGAAGAGGGCCACCAAAGAGCATTTAGCCAAAATGGTTAGGAAAAAAATACTATAGAAATATCAAGTAGTTAGAATTAATAAAAATATTTTGCTGGTTTTTTCTGAATTTTCATGTGAAGTTTGTGTTGTATTTTTTCTTGCATTATTTATTTATGATTTGGAAGGCACACTTGCTGATGAATAGAGTATTTTCATGTCATGAAAATCCTCTTTTCAATTTATCTACATATGTTGGTGAGTATATATGTGAATATGTAGGTGGGTTTTTCTTATTAATAGACTTTATTTTTTAGGACCATTTTATATTTACAGGCAAACTGACAGACAGTACAGAGTTCTGATATGCCCCCATCCCTCCCCACAGTTCCCCCTATTACTGATATCTTGCGTTAGTGTGGCACAATTATTAAAACTGACAAACCAATACTGATGCATTATTATTAACTAAAGCCCAGAGTTCACATTAGGGTCATTGTCAGTTTTTAAACATTTGTGATTTCTTGCAATTTCTTTGATTATTCTAAACAAAAATTCACTTGGATACCCAATATTTTGCATCCTTTCTTCTTCAAGAGTCATCCCCAAAGTGTATAAACTTCAGGCCCAACCAATTCTGGATCCATCCATAAGAGGGGCTGAGAGCCCTTGGACATCCATGAAGGGCCAGGCACTGCCCCACAGCTGTGACCTCACTAACAGTCCCACATACCTGCAAGCTCACTAGCATCACTCCCATTCGACAGATGAGCAAAGAGCCCGCCACCAAAGGACCTTGCTCAAGGTCACAGAGTTCCCAAGAGGCAGAGTGGAATTCCATCCTAAAGCCTCCTGTGGCCAAAACCATGACTTTGCCACTGATTCATCAAGCTCGAAGATTCTTTAAGTCTGTAGACGTTTTCTGCGTGGTCACAGACAAGTTTCACAGGATACGGGTGCCTTTTCCACAAATTCACATCTCCAAAAAAGTATCAGTAGAGAGCAAAGAGGTGGTTACCAGAGGGAAGGTGAGTGGGGGGATGGCGGAAATAAGCGATAGGGATGAAGGAGGGAACTTATGATGGGCACTGAGTGACGTATGGAAGCGTTGAATCACTATATTATACTCCTAAAATGAACACAGCACTGTATGTTAACTATCCTGGAATTTTAAAATATAAGGATTAAAAAAGAAGACTTTCCGATTTCATCCTGCCACTCTTACAACCAACCGAACAAGTATTCTAATGAGCTGAGTGAGATCTGCGATTAGACCGTTTCTGGGGAACTGGCTTGCCGACCCCCAGATTTATCAACCTGAAATATATATGACACTGAGAGGCTGTTGCACATTGGTCAAGAAAGAAACAAAACTTCTGCCCAAAGTGAAAGAAAATGGTATGATCGTAAGGTATAACTATACCAGAATTGGTCAGTCCAAAGGAGTATTATTTCCTTCTATGTAGCTTCCCCAGGAAGCTGGACATTTACCCCAACAATATGGTCAGTATTTACATTTCCAGAACTCTTCTCTGGAGCTGAATGTATCCTTAATGATAGTAAATTCTCATTATTGAGAATGTATTTGATTTTTGAAAAGAAAAGTATCAAGATCCAAGAAAGGTAAAGGAGATGATTTGGGTAACAACCCTCTGCTTTGAAACTATGCGTGATGATGAAGTCATGATATTGATGAGGGTGTGGGGCTGTGGTATAAAAGCCCTAAAGCCAACACAAACATATGGATGAGACCTCTAAGAGCTGAAAATGAGCTCTGCGGGTTACAGAAGTAAAAATGCTGATTTCTGATGATAGATCACAACGTGATTTTTGGCACATAACTCAGGAGTTCAAGAACTGAATATATATATATATTTTTTAAAGATTCTCTTTCATTATTTGAGAGAGAGAGAGAGAGCACAAGCAGGGGGAGCAGAAGAGGGAGAGGGAGAAGCAGACTCCCTGCTGAGCTAGGAGCCCAATGTAGGACTCAATCCCAGGACCCTGGGATCATGACCTGAGCTGAAGACAGATGCTTAACCAACCGAGCCACCCAGGTGCCCCCTGGATAACCTTGCTATAATAAAATCCCCCCATCTCAGTCTACTTATTTATATGAACAAGTTTTCCCAGTGTGTAAATGTAAAACAAACCAAACCAAGAAATCCACAGTAAAAATTAAGAAAAAAATTACTGCTGAACCCATGTCTCATTCTGGCAACGGACTATTTTTTCAAGCCCCCCTCATCTTCTAGACAGATTGATTTCAACTGAAAATTTACTTTTTAGGTGTAAAATTGTTTACCAACATTTGAAATCTATTTATGTTGTTTTGATAATAACAATTTCTAATACATAGAGACTTAAGATCACAGGAAATGAAAATAAATTCATTTCCAATAAAATAAAATTAATTAATTTCAATAGCTGTACATATCTTCTTGGAGAAAAGTAGAATAGTGTAATCAATAAAAGACTATAAAACACAAAGGTACATTACTGTAGGATAAATTTCTATGGGGAAAGTGGATTGAAAGTGCGAGTTCAAGGGGAAAAAACGCAAACTATCCAAATTGTTCAAGAAGAGCTTCTCCACGTGTTTTTTAAGGGAAAGATGGCAAGGGTAGAAATCAGCATGACATTTACATTCTACTGGACACATTTTTTAAAATGTCATAACAGTTTTATTTTTAAAATGCCAGCATTCCCAACATGTTAGAAATGACATTCTTTGATACTTTTTACTTAAACTTACACAAAAATTTTAGATGTTGGGGCACCTGGGTGGCTCAGTTGGTTTCTACGCAGGTCATGATCTCAGGGTTGTGGGATCAAGCCCCGCGCTGGGCTTGGCACTCAGTGTGGAGTCTGCTCCTTCCCCCTCCTCTCAAATAAATGAACAAATAAAACCTTTAAAAAAATTTTAGATGTCAACCTAAATATATGTGAAGGGGTATATAACTTTGCAAACATCTTTTAGGGGGTATGTGAAAAAAGGATCAGTAACACCCAGCCAGCATTCATTAAAATCTGAGATTTAATGACAAGTGTCCTGTCCCCAAACCTTACCTGAGACCACTCCATGGCGATCCACTTGGGGCAGTCGAACAGGTTGCAGGTCTGCATGACCTTGGGCTTGGGCGCGTACATGCACTTCCACTCTTCCACCTGCAGTACCTCTCCATGCATGGACTCCTCCACACACACGAAGCTCCGTCTCTGAATCCCACCTCCGCAGGACACCGAGCACGCAGTCCAAGGATTATGTTCCCAGCTCAAAAGCAAACAAATAAAAACACATTATTTATGTGTCATTTACTTGTCTGTTTCAGGCTTGCAAAGGTGAGAGAGGCCGGCTGCCGTTCAGTGGAAAGCACAGAGGACTTGGAGTCATGAGACTTTCGTCTACAGTCACAGGGCACTTCACTCCTCTGACCCTGAGGCTGCAGGCAGGAAGGAATGTGACATCCTCCCTCATGCCCCTGCACGGGGCTGTTCTGAGAACTGCATCGGTTTACATACAGAGTGTGAAGCATTCTTTAAACCGTCTCTCCACTGTAAATACTAACGGACAATACTACCAGAGAATCAAAGAAACTGAAGTCAGAAACCAGTCATCCGGATGTCACAGGGGATTCAAATTTCTGACCAACTGCAACGCCTGAGCTCCCTCTATCATGGCCAGTCCTCAAAGCCGTGCTTGATACCTCTAGTGACGGGAGACGTCGCTGTTCCAGGGAGCGCATTCCACCTAATTCTGAGGCCGATCTTTACCATGGAGTTGAAGTCGGCTTTCCCTTAGCTCTCTGTAAAGGGTCTACTAGCTACCCCTCTTACATGTTAGCCTATTGCTACAGATAGGATTCAGTTCCTTGCAAACTACTTAGAGCAAACTGCAGAATGGAAAAAGCAAACCCATGACTCACCGAGGGAGAGGTTGGAAGTGGTCGTAGGGCATGATCTCTTTAAATCCATCGCTACAAATGAAATCATTGTGACAATGTCATTTCTCAATCAACTAACACATTCATTAATTTCACCACTACGAATTTAACAACCCAAAAGACAGAGAGCTCTTTCATATTGAAAAATATGCCAAGTGTTGTGAACTCTTACCAAAGCCACCATCTTTTTGATTTTTAGCCACATCTCTGGCACATGCCATCCCCAGTTCTATGAAAACACAGAAACTAGTGGTATGGATTACTCAAAGGGAAGAGTGTCTCTTAATTTAGATAAATCTGTTTTTTTATCATCTGAAAAATTTTTTCGGTATAATCTATTAATGATATTAACACACTATCCTATTAGTAGAATCTTCAGAGAAACATTTTATTTCATAGAATTTGTCCTTTGAAAAGGTCTCTATGAATAATTATGTTCACCTGGGATTACAGGAAATGGGCAGCTCAGTGATAGGAAATGAAATCCACTGAGAACGCTTCCTTTTCCACTCGCACACTTCTGCCCCAGCCAGCTGGCTGACGTCTGGGCCATTCTGGGACTTGATACTGTGCTGTTATTTTAAGATACTGTAGTAAAGCCAGGAAACTTCCCCAGGCAATCCAAGTCAGCAGGTAGTAAATTATGCAACGGGATAGTTTATGCATAGCTTTTCTGCTTTGGCATTAAAACTTTTCACTTCCTTGCACAACGCATTATTTATACCAAATTTAATGTGAACACTTCAAAAGTCAAAACGTGGTAATGGGTGACCCAGTTTAAAAGTGAAAATGGTGAGTTCAAGATATTTATGACTAGCAGATGGACAAGACCTCGTACTTGGACGAAGAGAGCTTTCCTATTGTGTGTCCAGGAAATGCTCAAAGAGGGTCATTAGGAAGAGGCAACTCTCCGAGCACAGGCACACACAGCCAGACAGGAGAGCCCTGGACTGCGTGAGCCGGTGAGCCTACTCCCTGTTGAGCAGGGGGACAAACGCAGGTAACGGCCACCCATCACCCAGCGTGTGTTCAAGGTCACGTGGTGCAAATGTCACTCTGCAAAAACTGCTCTGTCTCAGCCACACTTGATTTGTTTCTATTTAGAGTGAAAACTATGGGTGGGGATGCAAACCTCGATGGGCAAGGGTCCATGCTACATTCCTTCAGTTTGGGTTTGGGTTTCACGTTTTCGGGGTAGTAGTGGCAGTAATGGTCAGGCACCACCCTCTTCAGGCGGATATCCACACATTCAGCTGAGTTGAGCTGATAACCTAACGGAAAAAGAAAAGGCAAGTCTGAATAAGGCATGGCGTCGTTTTCATGTGGCAGTGATCCCTTGCCACGCCCTTTTTTCTTTCCCCTTAAGAAACTTCGCTCAGTGGTTCTCATCCCTGGCTACTCAATGGAACCCTGGGAGCTTCTAGCCCATACCCGTGCCTGGGTCCCTCTGTGGTCCAGTTAAGCCAGAAGCGCTGTGGCTCGGTCCAGGAAATTGGCTTTTTTTTTTTAAATGATCTTCAGGTTTTTCTAAGATGACTAACATGTGTGGCCAAGATCAGGAATGATTACTTGAACTGGTGGTGGCAGTCTTAGCACTTTTAGTGAGAAAGTTACAGCACACTCCTTTATAGAACGCCTGAACCTTGGGGCAGAAGGTCACTCACTGGCCTATCACCTGACTGTCCCCATGACACCGTGTCAGACCCCCCTCTTCTTTCCTCACGCTTCCCTTCTTTGCCTGTCTCCTCCCCCACCCCGGTTCCCCCAGAGACACCTGTTCATTGTTTATATGTTCTTAAATGTGCATCTGCCTCATGTAACATTGTTTGTATCTGTTTTAACCAAATAGGTATTTTAAATCTTGTTCTATTTTCTACTTTTCTCAACGTTACATTGTTGACAGCTATCCACGTGAGAGGCTGGTGCTTCCTCCCATCGTGTAACATCCCACTGCTGGCATACACCACGTGTTACTCTTCTGCTGTCCTGGGGAGCCTGGGGCACTTCCCATGCCAACAAACTTCTCTAACTGCGGAAGAAAGCACTGTCTATACAGGGAGGAACAAAACCCATCCCCTCCATCGCCCGCTGCCTCACAAGCCTTCAGAGGGGAAGGGATGAGGACTCACTTTCGATTCTATTAAATTCAAATTGCAGTCACTGACGAGTAACATTTCAAATGGGTGAGTGCTGTAAATTTTAAAAACTCACAAAATGATGCTTCTATTTCCTGAAAGACCTGATTCCAGGTTTCCTGTCACTACATAAGTGTCATGTTAAGTTAAAAAAAAAAAAGGCAATTTTTCAAAACCAGAATGAGCTCTTCAGGAAAAAAAAAAAAAAGCCCAAGCTAAGCTCTCAGTCTCAGCCAATTGGTCGAAAGGTCTAAAAATACATGTAAGGGCCTGATTGTCGAGAGGAATCTGATTTTATAAACCACTAGACAGCTTTCTGCAAGCCACGGCTTGGATGGAAGCTGAGTGCAGGAGGACAGGCTGGTATGCATTATAAAAAGCAAGGTTGAAACCACAAGAACGAAAATCCAAACGGAGTCAATAAAATGTTACTCGGGTGCCAATATCGACCAGAGTCTACAATATCAGATGGCAGTGGCGACCCCGGAATTTTCTCCAGACTGATCTTAAGAGTCCCACGTAGATGACTGCAGACAAGACCAGGAAAGTCCATCCAAGTACCTTAGGGAGCACGGAACTAACTCGCCTGATTATCCGAAAACTCAGAAATGGCATTTACACAAATCATGTACACTTGATTACTAATATAATTAAATTCTGGAAATGCTTTCCTTGTGGGTTTTTATGTGTGTGCTTTATTCCCTCCAACACAAGGACAGAATGAGACCGCAGCTCCGTGAGTCAAAGAAAAATCTTTGTTCTAAATGGAAACACACTTCTAGGAGACCAAAAAAAAAAAAAAAGAGCATACAGGTGTTTATAATTTAAGGAGAGGCAATTAATTTTCCTCTTTAATTTTATGGCAGTACTGAGATAACTAAAAGCAAAGGAAATAAGGTATATTAGCTTCCCATACTATGAACAAATGTGCTGCAATTCTGCCAGTGGGCACAAAATGGCAGGCTGCAAAGGGAACCCCACAAGCAGCGTGAAGCCTCCCTTCTGTTCTGACAACCACCGCTATCTTTGGCGGGCAGTCTCACGGCTGGGTGCTCCCATTTACGGTTCCAGCCGGGCTGTGTCTTTCCTTCAGCACCCAAGTATGAGACACATCTGTGTTCCTCCCAAGAATTTAACCAACTGAACTAAGCTGAATCCCATTACCAGTGTCCCTCCCAGAGTGGAAAGCTTCTCTTTTATGTGTCTACACGGGAACGTCTCTGAATAATGGGGTGTGAGAGTTAGCAAATAAATTGAAAAGAAAGAGATGTTTGTTTTCCTGTTGAGTAAGAATAAAAAAAGCCCCACCAGCTCTTTGCTTTTATGTTGGGGTCCATGAGAGACTCCGTCTTCCCAGGAGCCATGGCCCACCTGACTCTAAGGTGGTGGGATTCTGCTTCTGGATATAAAATGTACATGGAGGGGATCTCTAGGTATGTCCCACTCCCCCTGAGAGATCTCTACTATAAGCACTGAGTCACATCTATATCTCATAACTCATCCCCAGAGAATGCCAGGAGCGGGGGAGGATGGCCAGAACTCTCTAGATTATGCAGAGGCATTTTTAACAAAATTCAGGTTTGCCTAGACTCTGACATAACAGGTATTTCCCAAGTACCCACTAACTGCCAGGCACCGTATGAGGCTCCTTGGCACGTGTCCTGTCGTTTTGTCCCCCGACAATGCTGGGGGGGGGATGGTCCCGTTTTATGGATGAGCAGACTGAGGCTCAGAGCCAAGTCATGGCGAAGCCAAGAAGGGAGTCCAGGTTCCCAGGACCTGAGCTCTGCAGCCACACTGCCTCTTGATGTAAATATCGTCACGCAATTTTTAGAGAACATATTTGGCCAAAATGAGCTTGAGGCCCAGGTTTGGAGAGACTCATGGAACTGACGCAGATCACGGTTTCGATTCCAAAAGCTGTTTGACCTCAATCAGGGGTCAACGAGATCAAATGTGTTGTAAGAACTGCCTTGCGGTCACTGGGGCAGTGTTGGTGACTCAAAGCTCTGAAGGAGTTTCTGCCTGGAACAGTGCTTATCATATTCAACAAAACACGTTTTCACTTTCAGGGGGAATTGAGAATAGACTGAGAGAACATGAGGCCTGGCAGGGACTTAGAGATAATCCCCAGCATTTTGTTTCTATCACATTTATTTCTGTGATTGTGTTCAATTTATGGCAAGAGATCACAGTTTACCACTTTGAGGTGCTTGTATTAGATCCTTTTTTTGTGAATGTTTATTTAATTTTTTAAAAGGTCCATTTAAAGAAAAAACCAGAACTCATAGTGCAAGGGTAACACAGATACAGTAAAAGCAGTGAGGTTAAAACAGCTACAGCTAATACCCAAAACGTTAGGGAGCGGTGGTTCTTAACCTGGAACGTGCACCACCATCTCCTGCAGGGACAGGCCCCACTCCCAGAGTTTTGGATTCAGTAGGTCCAGGGTGGGGCCCAAGAATCTGCATTTCCAGCAAGTTCCCACGTGATGCTGCTGCTGCTGGTCCAGGGAACCCACTTTGAGAACCACTGCTGTAGGCTCATAACCTCGTGGTCCAGGGCCCATGCCTGGCCCAAGAAGAACTAACTGGGAAGGTTAATTTTGTACCTTGTCTCTAGAGCCCCATTTAACCTCCAGATTGTTTCTCTTCCATTCCCGGCACCACAAGCTCCTTCTGGGGTCTGGGCTACTCGGTGCTCCCCACAAAAGCACGTGCCTCCTGCTTTCACTGGGAGCCAAAATCGCAGAAGAGAGAGGTCTGACATACATATGCATGGGAGCCTGACTCTGGCTGAGGAGCCCTCCTTGATAAGCCTGTGGTTTAGAGGAGAAGAGGCAGACTCCGCACTCAGTTTGTGACCCTCTAAACAAGCTCATATTCGATAGCCCCACACGGAAGACGTGGTTTGGGGCTGGGCTGACTTGGGCTGAGCTGCAGGAGGACGATTTATTGCAGTCCTTCCAACACAGCCCTACCTGAGCCTGCATGCCCTGACCTGCTCCCAGGGGTGGTAGACGGTTCTCGGGAGACACAAGGGCCACATCTTCTAGAGCATGGGGCTCTGGCATCAGACGGACCTGGAGTCAGATCCTGGCCATGCTGTTCGCTCACTGAGCGCACGGGAGTCCATTCTTTACCTTTTCTACATTTCCATTGCTCATTCATAAAAACAGGCATGAAAAGAGATCTTTCTTAAGGTTGTCTGGAAGAGTAAATGTGAAGATGAGTGCCCTGGCCCATGGCTTGACACATGTAAATGCCCAGAACTGCTGTCTGGTGTTTTTAGGGGAAGAATCAGCATGAGGTCCCTGCAGCAATTCTAGTAACCATGGTTCTTGGGTGGGCACCAGTTTAGAACCATTTACCTCCAATTTAAGACTTCAGTTCATTAAGAGAGACTTATGTCAAGGGAGGCTCCGGTGGCCTCATTTCCTCCAGGCAGATGCTTTCTCCATGTGAAACAGATGATCGGCCTCCACCTGAGGCTGCAAACATGTGTAGCACGTGCGTGCTGCCCCGGGTTACACTTGGCCCCGAGCCTCCCTGACCTGTCTGTGAAATCCCTGAACAAAACAGGCAGTAAGCAGGAGTCCCCCTCAGCACTTCGCAGCTACCCTTTATCCCTCTGGTAAGTTCTGAGCTGGCACCCGAGGGAAGACAGCGTGGCAATCTCAACGTTAGAACCAACACATCCATGAACTCGGTCAGACTGGGCAAGTGACGTGGTCTCTCTGTTTTTCAGGTTTTCCGTGGAAAACTAAAAATAATGCATGCTTTAAAGACAATCAAAACAAGAAATGCAAGAACTCATGTAAACAGGTTTCCAGCTCTTTGCTACAAGTAAAAGGTGTTTTCCAAATCCTGTTTTCAGCTGTCTTCAAGAATAAAGGCAAACACGCGTTTGGGGAACACCAGCACATTCCAATGGCTGAGTAAGATGCCCTGTGATTACACGTCCCCAGTTACCACGCCAATTGTCAAGTCAGCTTCAAAAAACACAAGTATGTCATTTCTAAGTCTGAGCCTTAAGCATGCACGAAGTCTGTGTCTCACCTCCTCCGCATGTTACAGTGCAGGGAAAGAAGTCGGTTTGTCGCCACTGATGACTGATCGGCTGGTAGAAGAAGAACTGGACCACACTGTCCTTGGCCACGGTGTACCTGGTCTGGACAGAGAGAACTGTGATCACGTGTCTGCATACAACAAGCCAGTGCTTCCCACACCTTTCCAAATGCGATGGACCTATCTCACCACTGCTGACAATCACAGATCCATCACAACAAACTATGGCACATGAAGATGCCAAAAACTGTAACAGTGATAACATTTCATTGAGGTTTTTCATACATGGGGGCACAGAAGATCTGGAACCAGTCTCCCTGGAGTCATCTTTCCAGATGATTCCATGCCTGGGAGTGAGT
The DNA here is from genome assembly GCF_002007445.2 of Ailuropoda melanoleuca. Lineage (NCBI taxonomy): Eukaryota > Metazoa > Chordata > Mammalia > Carnivora > Ursidae > Ailuropoda > Ailuropoda melanoleuca. The sequence continues at coordinate 3,106,596 of NC_048226.1, forward strand.
TCTCAAACGTGTAGGTGGACTTATTTGTTTGTGTAACTTCTCTTTTCTACCTGATACATCTGATTTTAATTTCCATGGGAGCCGGGACTGAGCCAGTCTGGGTGTGTCAGCAACACGGCACATAATTGGGATTCTTACACTTTCAGTAATAACATCTTGAAGCAAATCCTTCCAAAAAGGTCTTCTGAAAGCACAACTACAGAAACTCAAACATACACACATACGTGGTGTTTACATACGAGGGCTCCGGCATCGAACTAAAGAGGAGGAGGGGCACCACTGCATGCAGTAAGCAGAGGGAAGGCACGGCTGAGGGACCACACTGAAGCAGCAAGTTCTCCCCCCCACTTTTCTTCTTTTCTTCCTTACTGATCGAACAAATGAATGAATGGAGGGAAACTCCCAGAATGCAACAAAAAGAGAAAAAGAAAGAGGAAAAAGAAGTTGAATTCATACAGGATCAATCCAGAAATGCCAACACACATAAAGAGGTCAGGCCAGAGACACAGAAGAAATAACGAAGAGGAGATATTTAATTGCCGAAAATTTCCTAGACCTTGAGAAAGACAGGTGTGCTCAATTCAAAAATGTTCAACAAGTTCTGAGCAGACATTTTTAAAAAGTACAACAGCTGGGATAAAGAAAAATCTTAAAAGTTATCAGAAAGAAAAAAATGTGATTACCTACAACGCAGCGAGAATCAGGTAGGCACCCGATTTCTCACAGGAAACACTGGACGCAAGAAAGCAAAATCATGCCTTCAAAGTGATGAGGAACAATAACTTTTTCCCTAGAATCCTGTAAGTTATTAACCAACAATCAAATATCAATTATCAGTCTATGAATGATCTATGATCAAATTATCATCATAGTCTTATGATGACTATGTCAAAATAAAGATATTTTCAGACACAAGATGACCGAAACTTGACCCCTTGAGACCCTCACTGGAAAAAAGAGAGAGAAACTACTAAAAGGTACTGAACAAGAACTAATATAAAAGCAGAAGTAGGTCGTGGATGCAATAAGCAGCAATGATGAAATCACTCAGTAAAGCTTATTCATAAATGTAAATAAGAGTTGACTGAAAAATAATATTTTGATGTATCTGATTATAAAGCAGTATAAAAACACCAGCACGAGATGTGTTGTTGGGGGGGGCAGGGACGGGTGGGAGGGTGGGAGCACAGCTGTCGCAGAGGCACGAAACACTTGTAAAGGATTTTTCTCTGGCTATGGAAGAACGTCTCTGATGAACCCTGCCAGTGAGAATAAGTAAAAACACTGCCGAAAATATTTTTTAATGTATTTGAAGGCACCAGAGACCTACCATCCTAGTGAGTATTTGCAGGGCCAAGATCCCAGACACAAAGGAAGCCCAGAGAGGTGAGCATAGCATTTGGCACCACCTCTGGCACCACATTTCTGCTAAAGGCATTTTCCATCATGCAAGTGGTGACTGAGTGCCTGAGAAGCTGAGCAGACCTGTCATCAGACTCGTGTGGCTGAGAGCAAACACTGGAGCTCGAGACCCACCAAAGCTGAGGCGGTACCGGTAAATGCCCTGGGCGCCCAACTGAGACCCCAAAAAGCACTATCCTAGGAAAAAGTATGAACTGGAAGTGGACCAATGTTCAAAGGGAATGAGGGCCAGGTTCACATTATTTCAGTTCCTTGTTGGCTGAAGGTAACGGACTGCTAACCTGTCTTCCAGAAGCAGAAATTAATCTAGTCTCAATTATATCTATAATCTTTCATCTACTATATATAACTTAAAAATAACTAGGCACACAAAAAAGATAAAATAACAACCCAAAAAGGTGGAGCAATAGAGTATAAATGGAATTATAGAACATCCAGATATTGGCATCACCTGGGTATACTGCCCCCGCTCCCTGCAACTCTAGCTTTGGCTTCAGATGGTGTTTCACAATACTCCATACCATTCCCAGAGTCTTAAAACAGCAATGTTAGCACATGGCTAGCTCCTAGGGCTCTGGTTTTATCTTAGCCTGGGCTAAGATACGATGGTTAAAATGCTTAAGAAACTAAATGACAAGACAGAGAATTTCACTAGAAACAAAGAAGCTACAATAAAAATAAAATGGAAGGGTGCCTGGGTGGCTCAGTCGGTTAAATGTCTCCCTATGGCTCAGATCATGATCCCAGGGTCCTGGAACTGAGCCATGCATCAGGCTCCCTGCTGGAGCCTGCTTCTCCCCCTCTCTCTGCCCCTCCCCCCTGCTCATGTGCATTTTCTCTCTCTCCCAAATAATAAAATAAATAAAATCACAAATAAATAAACATAAATAAAATAAAATGGCAATTGTAAAAGTACGAAGCACAATAATTTAAGTCAGTATCTCAAGGGACAGACTTGACAGTGGACTAGACTGGAGTTCAGCAAATATTTTCATAAAGAACCAGACAGTAAACATTATAGTTTTCAGGCCATATTGTCCCCATGGCAGTTATTCAATGTGTCTAGTATAGTGAAAAAGCAGCCACAATCTTTTTTTTTTAAAGATTTTATTGATTCATTTGAATGACAAAGACAGAGACAGCCAGCAAGAGAGGGAACACAAGCAGGAGGAGTGGGAGAGGAAGAAGCAGGCTCCCAGCAGAGAAGCCTGATGTGGGGCTCAATCCCAGAACACCAGGATCATACCCTGAGCCAAAGGCAGACACTTAACGACTAAGCCACCCAGGTGCCCCAGCAGCCACAGTCTTTAAACAAATGGCAGTGGTTGTGTCCCAGTAAAACTCCACTTACAAAGATAGGTCATCAGCTTGCTGACCAGGATCTGCTGGCCCCTGGATTACACACACTTGAAGAGAGAATCAGTACATGGACAGAAAAGAAGGAAGTAGAAAGTAGACGTGAGAGATAAAAGTATAACCATAGTCCCAGAAAAAGAACACAGAGAATGGGACAGAAACTATATCTGCAGAGGCAATAAATGAGACTCTTCCAAAATTGATGGTGGATACCAAGCCAGCGTTGTGAAGCATCACTAACCTCAAGCAGAAGAAAGCCACTAATTATATCACAGTCAAATTGATGAAAACCATAACCAAAGAGAAAACACTTAAAAGCAGACAAAGGAAAAGACACATTAACTTCTAAGGCACAAAACTAAGACTGACAGCTGACTTCTCTACCGAATTAATGGAAGCCAGAGGACAATGGAGAGATATCCTCAAAGTGCTGAAAGAAAATAGTTTCATAATGGTAAAAACAGTCGCGTCACTAGAAGAGGTAACAACTCTAAATGTTAATGTACCTACAACCTAACCTCAAAGATAAATAATTCGAAATTAACAAGAACAAAAAAATTAGACAAAGGTACAGTTACAGTGCCACTTTTACCGTATCTCTTACAGTAACTACTAGAATGGGCAGACAAAAACCAGTAGGTTACTATTTTTAATAAAACCATTAATAATAACATGATCAATTTGACATGTGAACAGTATCCAACAACAGAAGATGATACATCATATCTTCTGATATTTGCTATGTTCTGAGCCACCAATTAAGTTTCAACAGATTTTTTAAAAAATGACATAATATTGAGTATGTTCTTTGACTACAGTGGAATTAAGCTATAAAGTAATAATGAGATTACTAGAAAATGTCTACATACTTGGATAAGACACTTCTAAATATTCCATAAATCAAAGACGATATCACTATGAAAATTACAACACAATTTAACTGAATGATGATGGGAAAGATTTCATACCAAAATTTGTGGAATGAAATATAAGACATGGTTGGAGTGAAATTCATAGACTTAATACATGTGTTACGGCGGGGGGAAAGGGATGAAAATCCATGACCTAAACAGCCAATTCAAAAAGTTAACAAAAGGAAGTTTATTGAATCCAGAGAAAGTGGGAGGATGGAAATAATAAAGATGAGAGTGGATATTAATGATATGGAAAGGAAATCACATTAAAATAGGTTATAAAGCCAAAAGATGTTTCTGTGAAAAGTCTAATAAAAGCAATAGCCCTCCAATATGACTGATCAAGTTAAAAAGAAAGTAGGGACAAACAATAAGTATCAGGAATGAAAAAAAGGACTCACTACAGATCCTGGAGACAATGAAGAAATAGTAAGAGGATACTATGGATACTATGAAAAGAATCTCTGCCGATAACTTTTAAAAAGTTAGTTGAAATACAGGCACACCTTGGAGATATCGTGGGTTCCACTCCAGACCATTGCAGTAAAGCAAATATCAAAATAAAGTGGGTCAAACAAATTTTTTGGTTCCCCAGTGCACACGAAAGTTGTGTTTACAACATGATGTAGTGTATTAAGTGTGCAGTTGCATTATGTCTGAGAAAACAATGTATGTAACTTGAGTTAAAAATACTTTATTGCAGAGCACCCAGCTGGCTCAGACAGAAGAGCAGGCAAATCTTGATCTCGGGTTGTGAGTTCAAGCCCCAAGCTGCATGTATAGATTATTTAAAAAGAAAAGAAAAATCTTAAAAAAAAATACATCCTTGCTAAAAAATGTCAACCACCATCAAAGCTTTCAACCACTTGTAGTCACAGATCACAAGTCACCATCACAAAGATAGTAACAATGAAAATGTTTGAAACGTTATGAGAATTACCAAAATATGACACAGAGACACAAAATGAGCAAATGTTGTTGGAAAAATGGTGCCAATAGACTTGTTTGACTCAGGATTGCCACAAACTTTTGTGGCAATTTGTAAAAAAAAAAAATACAATATCTATGAAGTGCAGTAAAATGTAGACAAAGTTCTCAAAACAAAACTGACACAAAAGGAAACTAAAAATCTGAATAGTTCTGTATATTTTAAAGACACTGAATGCATACTTCTAAAAATTTCCTGCATTTAAAGAAGAAATAACACCAATTTTATACAAACTGTTGCAGAAATTAAGAACTGAAGAAATACCTCTAACCTTGTTTTATAAAGCCAGTATAAATTAATACCAAGACCCGATATGAATACATTATAAGAAAAAAATAACCTCTTGCAGACATAGCTACCAAAAAATCATAAATAAAATAATTTAAAGTTATACCCACTGATATATGAGTATTTTTGTTAATAATAAAATAATAAATACTAATAAGTAAATACTACTAATATATTATAATAGTGATAATGACCAAGTGAAGTTTATTACAGGATGGTAAGATGGGTCTAACTTTTAAAAATCAATGTAATTCAGTATATTAAAGGAAAAAACAAACCAAAAAATAAAGGAAAAAACATATGATCTCCTCAAAAGATGTAGAAAAAGCATTTGATAAAATTCCACACTTATATATGACAATGGAAGCAAATTAGAAAAAGATTTCTTTCATCAAATAAAATATCTATCAAAAATTCTACAGAAACATCATACATGATGGAGAATTACAGAGCCCTCTGCCCCTGAAATGAGAAACATGACAAGCATAGCTGCTGTCACTAATTCTATTCAACATCATATCAAAATTCTAAGTAGTATAAAATAGCAAGAAAAATAAATAAAATATACAAGGATAGGAAAAGAAGAAACAAAATTACCATTATTTGCAGGTGTCATAATTGTGTATGTACCTAATCCAAAAGAATCTATAAACTATTACTGTAAGTGAATATAGTAAGAATGCAGCGCCAATATATAGAAGTCAATTAATTTCCATAACTTTGGCATAAATAAATGGAAAATGAAAAAATGCCATTTACAATAACATCAAAATAACAAACAACTAGGAATAAATTCATAAAAGATATATGACATACACATTAAAAATCAGAAACATTACTGAGATAATTTTTTTAAACTAAATGGATGGATATACCATATTTATGGATTGGAAAAATTGGTATTGGAAAATTTCAATTCTCTCCCAACTGACATAAAGATTCCACACAATTGCAATTAAAATCCAAAAGAACTGATAAAAATTGACAGGCATATTTAAAACTTGATATGGAAATGCAAGGAGTCAAGAATATCAAAGATCATCTTCAAGACCAAAGTGGGAAAACTTACAGTAGTAAATATCAAGACTCGTCTGAATGCTGCAGTAATTAAGTCACAATGGTACTGCACAGACAGACCAATGAAACAATAGAGTCCAGGAACAGACCAGCACACACATAACAGTTTAGGCTTTAAGACAAATGGGGAAAGGACTGTCTTTTCAGTCAATTGGGTCGATTGGAAATAGTCATATGGGAAAAGATATTGATTCTACTGCATAACGTGTGCAAAAATCAACTCCAGGTTGATTATAGCTCGTAATATGACAGGTGAAACAGTAAGTCTTCCAGAAGCAAACACAGAAGAATAGTTCCATGACCCTGAATGAGGCAAAGATTTCCCAGCATACAAATAGAAATAGTCTAACCATAAAGCTAAAAACTGATAGCTTACACTACAACAAAATTAAGAGCTTCTGTATGGGAAAACTGATTGTCCTAAGTGCATGTAACAGAGGAAAAGAAAGGTTGAAAATAAAATGAATTAAGAATTGAGCTCTAGAAGCTAAAAATACAAAACCAAAATAAGTTCATGTGAAGATAAAGGAAAGAAACAAAAATAAAAATTTATATAAGTTGAATAGTTTTTAAACTCTGAGTTAATCAGATGAAAATCTGGTTCTTAGATGCCTCAGAGACAAATCTTTGGATGGTTTGAACGAAACAAAAATTAGACCAAGGAACCAGAGGAATCTGAGACATAGTTACAGGTATAATGAGATTTTTTTTAATGATATGGCAATTACATTTGAAAAGTTTGAAAGAATTGGATGAACTGGATACTTCTCTAGCAAAACATAAATTTCAAAACTGGTTCAAAAATAGAACTCTAAATAAATCAATAAGCCTAAGAGGGACTGAAACGGTTTGTGGAGTCCCACCCATTATCACCAAAAAGAAAAAGGAAAAAAGAGAAAGAAAAGAAAGAAAAAGCATTAAAACCAGATGTTTTTCACAAAGAGATGACCTTATTGGAGCAGATGTGTTTAATTGCTGACCAGTATCCACTTCCCTTTCCCATGTTCACTTTTGTTCTGGTGCTCATTCCTCCCCCATGTGTCTTCCATAATGCCTAACTGTCCCACATGATCATGGCGGAGAAAGAAAAGAAAGAAAAAGCATTAAAACCAGATGTTTTTCACAAAGAGATGACCTTATTGGAGCAGATGTGTTTAATTGCTGACCAGTATCCACTTCCCTTTCCCATGTTCACTTTTGTTCTGGTGCTCATTCCTCCCCCATGTGTCTTCCATAATGCCTAACTGTCCCACATGATCATGGCGGGCACAGCTGCCTCGCCAGGTGTGGGGCCCACAAGAATGTGCCTCTTGCTCATACAACCTCATAGAGTGTAACTGATCAGCAGTGCCCGTCCCAGGTCCAGCTCCCCGCGAGCTGCTTCCACCCAGGGGGTCTGAAGCAGGCCATTTCCTGGGAGACACTGTATCATATGATAGATGACTCTGGCTCAGAGCCTCCCCTGCAGCCTTGCTGAATTCTCTAGAACCACTCTACAATCTAAGATGCTCCCACCCAACTGTCCTTCCATCCCTCTCTCCTCCTCTTGTGGTCAGGTCTTCCCTGCAGCCAGACAGCTCTCCCTGCCTCTCTCGGCTCTATCTTGCCTCTTCCTCANGCGGGCACAGCTGCCTCGCCAGGTGTGGGGCCCACAAGAATGTGCCTCTTGCTCATACAACCTCATAGAGTGTAACTGATCAGCAGTGCCCGTCCCAGGTCCAGCTCCCCGCGAGCTGCTTCCACCCAGGGGGTCTGAAGCAGGCCATTTCCTGGGAGACACTGTATCATATGATAGATGACTCTGGCTCAGAGCCTCCCCTGCAGCCTTGCTGAATTCTCTAGAACCACTCTACAATCTAAGATGCTCCCACCCAACTGTCCTTCCATCCCTCTCTCCTCCTCTTGTGGTCAGGTCTTCCCTGCAGCCAGACAGCTCTCCCTGCCTCTCTCGGCTCTATCTTGCCTCTTCCTCAGGGACATCCCATTCCTAAATGTCTTGCTTATCTAATCCTGTCTTGGTATCTGCTTCTTCAAGAACCCAGAAGGGCTAACACCCAGGGAATGGTTTAGAGAGAGCACATGGACCCAAGTCTTGTCAATGAGAGGTGATAAAAGGTCTGTTGCAGAGCTCTTGAGAAAAAATATTCCTGGCTTGGAAGGTTCACAAGAAATAAAAAATCCTAATGGGCTTCTGGTCATTGTCTTCTCTGCATGTTAGCCTTCTACTCCAAATGCAGGGCAATGACAA